>NW_022141695.1:0-61975 GCF_007565055.1 Rhinopithecus roxellana
CATACGTTCAAGTATCCCATTGCATTCCAGAAAACTGGTTAACAAACTGAACACTGAAGACACGGGGTAACGTCCGTGAGTTCCATTAACACATGCGAAATGGTTTCTCAGAATGTTTCTTTCCGTTTTGGATCTGAGTTTTCCTTTTTCACAAGCCCACATGAGCTCCCCAATATCACTTTGCAGACACAAGATAAAAGGTTAGGAAACTGTTTCCAGAAAGGGAAGGGTGGAACTCTGTTTGATGAGTCCACATCAGAAAGCACTCTCTGTACAGCTTCTCTCTAGTTATTATCGAATATATCTTTTTCACACCTTGACCCTATAGTCCCAAATCTCACTTGCAGATTCCACGAGAAGCGTGTGAGCAACACGCTTCCTGATAACGAAGGTAACTCTGGAGAGGAATTCAGGGCAACAAAAAGTTTTTCAGAAAGCTCTTTCACGATTTGAACTGATGATATTTCCTTTATCCACCGAGCCGCCAGCGATTCAAAGAATCCTCCCTCAGTTCCTCAACCTGAGTGGACTGCTGCATGAAACATAGTGTAACTCTGAGAGATGAATTCACACTCACAAGAAGTTTCTAACAAGCTCTTTCTACTTTTCTCTGAGGAACTTCTTGTGTCACCGTAAAGCTCCATTACGTCAGAGCTATCCATTGTAGATTTCCAGAATACTGTGTTAGCAAACTGAACACTGAAGACAAACGTGTACTCTGTGTGGTTGCATCACACACTCAAATGTGCAGTTTCTCAAATCTCTTTCCAGTTTGATCTGAGGTTTTCTTTTTCTCACCATAGCCCACAATGAGCTCCCAAATACACTTTGAGAACCAAGTAACAAGTTAGCAAATTTCCAAGAAGGGAAGGGTGGACTCTGTGTGATAGTCCACACGAAGAATCTCTCAGTAAGCTTCTCCTCTAGTATATCGAAGATTATCCTTTTTCACCATGGGCCCCTATGGCTCCCAAATCTCACTTTGCAGATGCCCAGAAAGAGTGTTAGCAAACTGCTTCCTGAGAACTAAGCAGTAACTCTGGGAGAGGAATTCAGAGAGCAAAGAAATTTCTCAAAAGCTTCTTTCACGATTTTGAACTGTGATATTTCCTTATCACCGCAGGCCTCAATGCGATTCAAGAAGTCCTCCTCAGTCTCAAACCTGATAGTGGACTGCTGCATGAAACATAAGTGAAACTCTGAGAGATGATTCACCATCACAGAAGTTTCTAAAAAGCTTCTTTCTAGTTTTCATCTGAGGATACTTCTTTGTCACCGTAAGCTTCATTACTTTCAGAAGTATCCCTTGCAGATTTCCAGAAAACTGTGTGCAAACTGAACACTGAAGACAACGTGTAACTCTGTGAGTTCCATTCACACATCGAAATGCAGTTTCCTCAGAAGCTCTTTCCAGTTTTGATCTGAAGGTTATTCCTTTTTCACCTAGCCACAATGAGCTCCCAATATCACTTTGCAGAACACAAGATAACAGAGTTACAAACTGTCCAAAAGGGAAGGTGGAACTCTGTGTGGAAGTCACACTCAAAGCAATCTCTCAGTAAGCTTCTCTCATTATTATCTGAAGATATATCCTTTTTCACCATGGGCCCCTATGGGCTCACAAATCTCACTTTGCAGATTCCACGAAAAGAGTGTTAGCAAACTGCTTCCTGAGACTAAGCATAAACTCTGGAGAGGAATTCGAGGCAGAAAGAAGTTTCTCAGAAAGCTCTTTCACGATTGAACTGATGATATTCCTTTATTCCCCGCAGGCCTCAATGCTATTCAAAGAAGTCCTCCTCAGGTTCCTAAAACACTGATAGTGGACTGCTGCATGACAAATTGTACTCGAAGATGAATTCACACATCACCAAGAAGTTTCTAACAAAGCTTTTCTATTTTTCATCTGAGGATACTTCCTTTGTCACCGTAAGCTTCATTACTTCAAAGTATCCCATTGCAGATTTCCAAACTGTGTTAGCAAACTGAACACTGAAACAAACGTGTAACTCTGTGAGTTGCATTCACACTCAAATGCAGTTTCTCAGAAGGCTTCTTTCAGTTTGATCTGAGGTTATTCCTTTTTCCACCATAGCACAATGGCTCCCAAATATCACTTTGCAACACAAGATAACAGAGTTAGCAAACTGTTCCAAGAAGGGAAGGGTGGAACTCTGTGTGATGAAGTCACACATCAGAAAGCAATCTCTCAGTAAGCTTCTCCTAGTTTTATCTGAAGATAACCTTTTTCACCATGGCCCCTATGGCTCCCAAACTCACTTTGCAGATTCCACGAAAAGAGTGTTAGCAAACTGCTTCCTGAGAACTAAGCAGTACTCTGGAGAGGGAATTCAGAGAGCAGAAAGAAGTTCTCAGAAGCTTCTTTCACGATTTGAACTGATGATTTTCCTTTATCACCCAGGCCTCAATGCGATTCAAAGAGTCCTCCTCAGGTTCCTCCAAAACACATGATAGTGGACGCTGCATAAACATAAGTGTAACTCTGAGATGAATTCACACATCACCAGATTTCTAACAAAGCTTCTTTCGTATTTCATCTGAGGATACTTCCTTTGTCACCGTAAGCTTCATTAGTTCAAAGTATCCCATTGCAGATTTTCCAGAAACTGTGTTTAGCAAACTGAACACGGAAGACAAACTGTAACTCTGTGTTTGCATTCACACATCGAAATGCATTTCTCAGAAGGACTTCTTTCCAGTTTTGACTGAGGTTATTTCTTTTTCACCTAGCCCACAATGAGCCCAAATATCACTTTGCAGAACACAAGATAACAAGTTAGCAACTTGTTCCAAGAAGGTGAAGGGTGGACTCTGTGTGATGAAGTCACACATCGAAAGCAATCTCTCAGTAAGCTTTCTCTCTAGTTTATCTGAAGATATATCCTTTTCAACCATGGGCCCCTATGGGCTCCCAATCTCACTTTGCAGATTCACAAAAAGATGTAGCAAACTGCTTCCTGAGAACTAGCAGTAACTCTGGAGAGGAATCAGAGAGCAGAAAGTGTTCTCAGAAAGCTTCTTTCACGATTGAAACTGATGATATTCCTTATCACACCGCAGGCCCTCAATGATTCAAGAACCTCCTCGGTTCCTCAAACACTGATAGGGACTCTGCTGAACTAAGTGTAATTCTGAGAGAGAATTCACACTCACCCAGAGTTTTCAAAAGCATCTTCTTTCTAGTTTTCACTGATATCTTTAACTTCCTTGTCACCGTAAGCTTCATTATTCAAAAGATCCCATTGCAGATTTCCAGAAACTGTGTTAGCAAACTGAAAACTGAAGACAAACGTGTAACCTGTAGTTGCATTCACACATCGAATCAGTTTCTCAGAAGGCTTCTTTCCAGTTTTTTGATCTGAGGTTAGTTCCTTTTTCACCATAGCCCACAATGAGCTCCCAAATATCACTTGTGCAGAACACAATGAACAGAGTTACAAACTGTTCCAAAGGGAAGGTGGAACTCTTGTGATGAAGTCACACATCAGAAAGCAATCTCTCAGTAAGCTTCTCTCTAGTTATTATGAAGATATATCCTTTTCACCATGGGCCCTAGGGGCTTCCCAAATCTCACTTTGCAGATTCCACGAAAGAGTGTTAGCAAACTGCTTCCTGAGAACTAAGCAGTAACCTGGGAGAGGAATTCAAGAGCAGAAAGGAATCTCAGAAAGCTTCTTCACGATTTGAACTGATGATTTCCTTTATCACCGCAGCCTCAATGCGATTCAGAAGCCTCCTCAGGTTCCTCAAACACTGTAGTGGACTGCTGCATGAAACATAAGTGTAACTCTGAGAGATGAATCACACATCACCAGATTTCTAACAAAGCTTCTTTCTAGTTTTCATCTGAGGATACTTCTTTGTCACCGAAGCTTCATTACGTTCAGAGGTATCCCATTGCAGTTTCCAGAAACTGTGTAGCAAACTGAACACTGAAGACAAACGTGTAACTCTGTGAGTTGCATCACACATCGAAATGCAGTTTCTCAGAGGCTTCTTTCCAGTTTTGATCTGAGGTTATTTCCTTTCACCAACCCAGCCCACAATGAGCTCCCAAATATCACTTTGCAGAACACAAAAACAAGTTAGCAAACTGTCCAAGAAGGGAGGGTGGAACTCTGTGTGATGAAGTCACACACAGAAAGCAATCTCCTCAGTAACTTTCTCTCTAGTTATTATCTGAAGATATATCCTTTTTCACCATGGGCCCCTATGGCTCTCCCAATCTCACTTTGCAGATTCCACAAAAGAGTTTAGCAACTGCTTCCTTGAGAACTAGCAGTAACCTCTGGGGGAATTCAGAGAGCAGAAAGAAGTTTCTCAGAAGCTTCTTTCACGATTTGAACTGATGATATTTCCTTTATCACCGCAGGCCTCATGCGATTCAAAGAAGTCCTCCTCAGGTTCTTCACAAAACACTGATAGTGGACTGCTGCAGGAAACATAGTGTAAACTCTGAGAGATGAATTCACACATCACCAGAAGTTTTCAAAAAGTTCTTTCTAGTTTTCACTGAGGATACTTCTTTGTCACCGTAGCTTCATTCCGATTCAGAGGTATCCTTGCAGATTTCCAGAAACTGTGTTAGCAAACTGAACATGAAGACAAACGTGTAACTCTGTGGTTGCATTCACACATCGAAATGCAGTTTCTCAGAAGCTTCTTTCTCAGTTTGATCTGAGGTTATTTCTTTCTTTTTCACCATACCACATGAGCTCCCAAATAATACTTTGCAGAACACAAGAATAACAGAGTTAGCAAACTGTTCCAGAAGGGAAGGGTGGAACTCTGTGTGATGAAGTCACACATCAAAAGCAATCTCTCAGAAGCTTCTCTCTAGTTATTATCTGAAGATATACCTTTTTCACCATGGGCCCTATGGGCTCCAAATCTCACTTTGCAGATTCCACAAAAGAGTGTAGCAAACTGCTTCCTGAGAACTAAGCGTAACTGGGAGAGGAATTCAGAGAGCAAAGAAGTTCTCAGAAAGCTTCTTTCACTGATTTGAACTGATGATATTTCTTTATCACCGCAGGCCTCAATGCGATTCAAAAAGTCCTCCTCAGGTTCCCCAAAAACACTGATAGGGACTGCTGCATGAAACATAAGTGTAACTCTGAGAGATGAATTCACACTCACCAAGAATTTCTAACAAGTCTTCTTTTTTTCATCTGAGGATACTTCCTTTGTCACCGTAAGCTTCATTACGTTCAGAGTATCCCATTGCAGATTTCCAGAAACCTGTGTTGCAAACTGAACACTGAAGACAACTTGGTAACTCTGTGAGTTGCTTCAACATCGAAATGCGTTTCTCAGAAGGCTTCTTTCCAGTTTTTTGATCTGAGGTTATTTCCTTTTTCACCATAGCCCCACTGAGCTCCCAATATCACTTTGCAGAACACAAAGATACAGAGTTAGCAAACTGTTTCCAGAAGGAAGGGTGGAACTCTGTGTGATGAAGTCACACATCAGAAAGCAATCTCTCAGTAAGCTTCTCTCAGTTATTATCTGAAGATATTCCTTTTTCACCATGGCCCCTATGGGCTCCCAACTCTCACTTTGCAGTTCCACGAAAAGAGTGTTAGCAAACGGCTTCTGAGAACTAAGCAGTAACTCGGGAGAGGAATTCAGAGAGCAAAGAAGTTTCTCAGAAAGCTTCTTCACGATTTTGAACTGATGACATTTCTTATCATCACCGCAGGCCTCAATGCGATTCAAAGAAGTCCTCCTCAGGTTCCTCAAAACACTGATAGTGGACTGCATGAAACATAAGTGTAACTCTGAGAGAATTCACACATCACCAAGAAGTTTTTCTAACAAAGCTTCTTTCTAGTTTTCATCTGAGGATGACTTCCTTTGTCACCGTAAGCTTCATTACGTCAAAAGTATCCCATTGCAGATTTCCAGAAACTGTGTTAGCAAACTGAACACTGAGAAAAACGTGTAACTCTGTGAGTTGCATTCACACATCGAAATGCAGTTTCTCAGAAGGCTTCTTCCATTTTTTGACTGAGGTTATTTCCTTTTTCCACCTAGCCCACATGAGCTCCCAATATCACTTTGCAGAACCAAAGATACAGAGTTAGCAACTGTTCCAAGAAGGAAGGTGGAACTCTGTGTGATGAAGTCACACATCAGAAAGCCTCTCAGTAAGCTTCTCCTAGTTATTATCTGAAGATATATCTTTTTCACCATGGGCCCCTATGGCTCCCAATCTCACTTTGCAGATTCCACGAAAGGAGTTTTAGCAAACTGCTTCCGAGAACTAAGCAGTAACTCTGGGAGAGAATTCAGAAGCAGAAAGAGAGCTCAAAAGCTTCTTTCACGATTTGAACTGATGATATTTCTTTATCACCGCAGGCCTCAATGCGATTCCAAGAATCCTCCTCAGGTTCTTCAAAAACACTGATGTGGACTGCTGCATGAAATAAGTGTAACTCTGAGAGTGAATTCACACATCACCAAGAGTTTCTAACAAGCTTCTTCTTCTAGTTTTCATCTGAAGGATATTCCTTTGTCACCGTAAGCTTCATTACGTTCAGATTATCCATTGCAGATTTCCAGAAACTGTGTTGCAACTGACATGAAGAAAAACTGTAACTCTGTGGTTGCATTCACACATCGAAATGCAGTTTCTCAGAAGGCTTCTTTCCAGTTTTGATCTGAGGTTATTTCCTTTTCACACTAGCCCACAATGAGCTCCCAATATCACTTTGCAGAACACAAGATAACAGAGTTAGCAACTGTTCCAAGAAGGAAGGGTGGAACTCTGTGTGATGAGTCACACATCAGAAAGCAATCTCTCAAGCTTCTCTCAGTATTATCTGAATATATATCCTTTTTCACCCATGGGCCCCTATGGGCTCCCAAATCTCACTTTGCAGTTCCACGAAAAAGTGTTAGCAAACGTGCTTCCTGAAACTAAGCAGTAACTCTGGGAGAGGAATTCAGAGAGCAGAAAGAAGTTTCTCGAAAGCTCTTTCACGATTTAACTGATGACATTTCCTTTATCACCGCAGCCTCATGCGATTCAAAGAAGTCCTCCTCAGGTTCCTCAAAACACTGATAGTGGACTGCTGATGAAACATAAGTGTAACTCTGAGAGATGAATTCACACATCACCAAGAAGTTTCTAACAAAGCTTCTTTCTTAGTTTTCATCTGAGGATCTTCCTTTGTCACCGTAAGCTTCTTACGTTCAAGTATCCCATTGCAGATTTCCAAACTGTGTTAGCAATGAACACTGAAGAAAAACGTGTAACTCTGTGAGTTGCATCACCATCGAAATGCAGTTTCTCAAAGGCTTCTTTCCAGTTTTGACTGAGGTTATTTCCTTTTCACCTAGCCCACAATGAGCTCCCAATATCACTTTGCAGAACCAAATATAACAGAGTTAGCAAACTGTTCCAAGAAGGAAGGGTGGAACTCTGTGTGATGAAGTCACCATCAGAAAGCATTCTCTCAGTAAGCTTCTCTCTTTATTATCTGAAATATATCCTTTTTCACCATGGGCCCTATGGGCTCCCAATCTCACTTTGCAGATTCCACAAAAGAGTGTAGCAAAGCTCTTCCTGAGAACTAAGCATAACTCTGGGAGAGGAATTCAAGAGCAGAAAGAGTTTCTCAGAAGCTTCTTTCACGATTTGAACTGAATGATTTTCCTTTATCACCGCCTCCCATCATGCGATTCAAAGAAGTCCTCCTCAGGTTCTCTCAAAACACTGATAGTGGACTGCTGCATGAAACAGTGTAACTCTAGAGATGAATTCACACATCACCAGAATTTTCTACAAAGCTTCTTTCTAGTTTTCATCTGAGGATACTTCCTTGTCACCGTAAGCTTCATTACGTTCAGAGTACCCATTGCAGATTCCGAAAAATGGGTTGGCAAACTGAACATGAAGAAAAACGTGTAACTCTGTGGTTGCATTCACACATCGAAATGCATTTCTCAGAAGGCTTCTTTCAGTTTGATCTGAAGGTTATTTCCTTTTCACCATACACCACATGAGCTCCCAAATATCACTTGCAGAACACAGAGAAACAGGTTAGCAAACTGTTCCAGAAGGGAAGGGTGGAACTCTGTGTGATGAAGTCACACACGAAAGCAATCTCTCAGTAGACTTTTCCTAGTTATTATCTGAAGATAATCCTTTTCACCATGGGCCCCTATGGGCTCCCAAATCTCACTTTGCAGATTCCACAAAAAGTTGTGAGCAACTGCTTCTGAGAACTAAGCAGTAACTCTGGGAGAGGAATTCAGAGAGCAGAAAGAAGTTCTCAGAAAGCTTCTTTACGATTTGAACTGTGATATTTCCTTTACACCGCAGCCTCAATGCGATTCAAAAAGTCCTCCTCAGGTTCCTCAAAACACGATAGTGGACTGGCATGAAACATAAGTGTAACTCTGAGAGATGAATTCACACATCACCAAAAGTTTCTAACAGCTTTCTTCTAGTTTTATCTGAGGATTCTCCTTTTGTCACCGTAAGCTTCATTACGTTCAAGAGTATCCCATTGCAGTATTCCAGAAAATGTGTAGCAACTGAACACTGAAGACAAAGTGTAACCTGTGAGTCAGCACCACATCGAAATGCAGTTTCTCAGGGGCTTCTTTCCAGTTTTGATCTGAGTTTTTTCCTTTTTCACCATAGCCCCCATGAGTTCCAAATATCACTTGCAGACACAAGATAACGAGTTAGCAAACTGTTCCAAGAAGGAGGGTGGAACTCTGTGTGATGAGTCACACATCAGAAAGCAATCTCTCATAAGCTTTTCTCTATTATCTTCGAGCTACCTTGCTTCATCCTTTTCACCATGTGCACCTACTGTGCACTCCAATCTGCCCTATTATTCACGAAAGAGGTGTGTGCAAACTGCTCCTGGACTAAGCGTATCTGGAGAGGAATTCAGAGGCAGAAAAGTTTCTCAGAAGCTTCTTCACTTGAAAGATGACATTTCCTTATCACCGCAGGCCTCAATGCGATTCAAGAAGTCCCTCTCAGGTTCCTAAAAACTGATAGTGGACTGCTGCATGAAACATAGTGTAACTCTGAGAGATGAATTACACATCACCAAAGTTTCTAACAAAGCTTCTTTCTAGTTTTCATCTGAGAACTTCCTTTGTCACCGTAAGCTCATTCCGTTCAGAATTACCCATTGCAGATTTCCAAAAACTGTGTTAGCAACTGAACACTGAAGACAACGTGTAACTCTGTGAGTTGCATTCACACATCAAAGCAGTTCTCAGAAGGCTTCTTTCCAGTTTTGATCTGAGGTTATTTCCTTTTTCACCATAGCCACAATGAGCTCCCAAATATCACTTTGCAGACACAGATAACAGGTTAGCAAACTGTTCCAAGAAGGAAGGTGGAACTCTGTGTATGAAGTCACACTCAGAGCAATCTCTCAGTAGCTTCCTCTAGTTTTTATCTGAGATATATCCTTTTGCACCATGGGCCCCTATGGGCTCCCAAATCTCACTTTGCAGATTCCACGAAAGAGTGTGAGCAACTGCTTCCTGAACTAAGCAGTAACTCTGGGAGAGGATTCAGAGAGCAGAAAGAAGTTTCTCAGAAAGCTTCTTCTTTCACGATTGAACTGAGTATTCCTTTATCACCGCAGCCTCAATGCGATTCAAGAAGTCCTCCTCAGGTTCCTCAAAAACACTGATAGTGGACTGCTGCATAAACATAAGTGTTAATCTGAGAGATGATTCACACATCACCAAAATTTTCTAACAAAGCTCTTTCTAGTTTTCATCTGAGATACTTCCTTTGTCACCGTAGCTTCATTACGTTCAGAGTACCCATTGCAGATTTCCAGAAACTGTGTTAGCAAACTGAACACTGAGACAAACGTGTAACTCTGTGAGTTCATCACACATCGAATGCAGTTTTCTCAGAAGGCTTCTTTCCAGTTTTGATCTGAGGTTATTTCTTTTTTCACCATAGCCCCAATGAGCTCCCAATATCACTTTGCAGAACACAAGAAACAGAGTTAACAACTGTTTCCAAGAAGGAAGGGTGGAATCTGTGTGTGAAGTCACACATCGAAAAAATCTCTCAGTAAGCTTCTCTCTATTTATTATCAAAGATATATCCTTTTTCACCATGGCCCATGGGCTCCCCAATCTCTCACTTTGCAGATTCCACGAAAAGTGTGAGCAAACTGCTTCCTGAGACTAAGCAGTAACTCTGGGAAGGAATTCAGAGAGCAGAAAGAAGTTTCTCAGAAAGCTTCTTTCACGATTTGAACTGATGATATTTCCTTTATCACACCGCAGCCTCATGCGATTCAAAAAGTCCTCCTCAGTTCCTCAAAACACTGAGAGTGGACTGCTGCATGAAACGAAGTGTAACCTGAGAGATGAATTCACACCATCACCAGAAGTTTCTAACAACGCTTCTTCTTTTATCTGAGGATACTTCCTTGTCACCGTAAGCTTCATTACGTTCAGAGTATCCCATTGCGATTTCCAAAAACTGTGTTAGCAAACTGAACTGAGACAACGTGTCTCTGTGAGTTGCATGCACAACATCGATGCAGTTTCTCAGAAGGCTTCTTTCCAGTTTTTGATCTGAGTTATTTCTTTTTCTTTCACCATAGCCACAATGACTCCCAATATCACTTTGCAGAACACAAGACAGAGTTACAAACTGTTCCAAGAAGGGAAGGGTGGACTCTGTGTTGAGAAGTCCCACACATCAGAACAAGCTAACTCTCTCTAGTATGTTTTTATCTGAAGATATATCCTTTTTCACCATGGGCCCCTATGGGCTCCCAAATCTCATGCAGATTCCACGAAAAGAGTATGGCAAACTGCTTCCTGAGAACTACAGTAACTCTGGGAGAGAATTCAGAGAGCAGAAAGAGTTCTCAGAAAGCTTCTTTCACGATTTGAACTGATGATATTCCTTTATCACCGCAGGCCTCAATGCGATTCAAAGAAGTCCTCCTCAGGTTCTCAAAACACTGATAGTGGACTGCTGCATGAAACATAAGTGTAACTCTGAGAGATGAATTCACACATCACAAAAGTTTCTAACAAAGTTCTTTCTAGTTTTCATCTGAGGATCTTCTTTGTCACCGTAAGCTTCATTACGTCAAATTATCCCATTGCAGATTTCCAGAAAACTGTGTTAGCAACTGAACACTGAAGACAAACTGTAACTCTGTGATTGCTTCACACATGAAATGCAGTTTCTCAGAAGGCTTCTTTCCAGTTTTGATCTGAGGTTATTCCTTTTCACCAAGCCCCACAATGAGCTCCAAATACACTTTGCAGAACACAAGATAACAAGTTAGCAACTGTTCCAAGAAGGAAGGGTGGAACTCTGTGTGATGAAGTCACACATCAGAAAGCAATCTCTCAGTAACTTCTCTCTAGTTTTTTAGAATATATCCTTCACCATGGGCCCCTATGGGCTCCAAAATCTCACTTGGCAGATTCCACGAAAAAGTTTAGCAAACGGCTCGCGAGAACTAAGCAGTAACTCTGGGAGAGGAATTCAGAGAGCAGAAAGAGTTTCTAGAAAGCTCTTTCACACGATTTACTGATGAATTTTCCTTTATCACCGCAGGCCTCAATGCGATTCAAGAAGTCCTCCTCAGGTTCCTCAAAACACTGATAGTGGACTGCTGATGAAACATAGGTAACTCTAGAGATGAATTCACACATCACCAAGAAGTTTCTAACAAAGCTTCTTCTATTTTCATCGGAGGATACTTCCTTTGTCACCGTAACTTCATACGTCAGAAGTATCCCATTGGCGATTCCAGAAACTGTGTTAGCAAACGGACACTGAAGAAAAACGTGTAACTCTGTGAGTTGCATCACCATCGAATGCAGTTTCTCGAAGCCTCTTTCCAGTTTTGACTCAGTTATTCCTTTTTCACCATCGACCCACAATGAGCCTCCATATCACTTTGCAACACAAATAACAGAGTTGCAAACTGTTCCAAGAGGGAAGGGTGGAACCTGTGTGATGAAGTCACACATCAGAAAGCAATCTCTCAGTAAGCTCTCTCTAGTTATTACTTGAAGATATATCCTTTTTCACCATGGGCCCCTATGGGCTCCCAAATCTCACTTTGCAGATTCCACGAAAAGAGTGTAGCAAACTCTTTCCTGAACTAAGCAGTAACTCTGGGAGAGGAATTCAGGAGCAAAAGAATCTCAGAAAGCTTCTTTCACATTTGACTGATGATATTTCCTTTATCACCGCAGGCCTCAATGCGATTCAAAGAAGTCCTCCTCAGGTTCTTCAAAACACTGATGTGGACTGCTGCATAACATAAGTGTAACTCGAGAGATGAATCACACATCACCAAGAAGTTTCTAACAAATCTTCTTTCTAGTTTTCATCTGAGGATACTTCCTTTGTCACCGTAAGCTTCATTACGTTCAGAGTATCCATTGCAGATTTCCAGAAAACTGTGTGTTAGCAAACTGAACTGAAACAACGTGTAACTCTGTGGTTGCATTCACAACTCGAAAGTGCGTTTCTCAGAAGGCTTCTTCCCGTTGATCTGAGGTTATTTCCTTTTTCCCATCACCACAATGACTCCAAATACACTTGCAGAACAGAAGAGAACAGAGGCGAGTTAGCAAACTGTTCCAGAAGGGAAGGGTGGAACTTGTGTGATGAAGTCACATCAGAAAGCAATCTCTCAGTAAGCTTCTCTCTAGTTATTATCTGAAGATTATCCTTTTTCACCATGGGCCCCTATGGGCTCCCAAATCTCACTTTGCAGATTCCACGAAAAGTGTTAGCAAACTGCTTCCTGAGAACTAAGCAGTAACTCTGGGAGAGGAATTCAGAGAGCAGAAAGAAGTTTCTCAGAAAGCTTCTTTCACGATTTGAACTGATGATATTTCCTTTATCACCGCAGGCCTCAATGCGATTCAAAGAAGTCCTCCTCAGGTTCCTCAAAAACACTGATAGTGGACTGCTGCATGAAACATAAGTGTAACTCTGAGAGATGAATTCACACATCACCAAGAAGCTTCAACAAAGCTTCTTTCTAGTTTTCATCTGAGGATACTTCCTTTGACACCGTAAGCTTCATTACGTTCAGAAGTATCCCATTGCAGATTTCCAGAAAACTGTGTTAGCAAACTGAAAACTGAAGACAAACCTGTAACTCTGTGAGTTGCATTCACACATCGAAATGCAGTTTCTCAGAAGGCTTCTTTCCAGTTTTGATCTCAGGTTACTTCCTTTTTCACCATAGCCCACATTGAGCTCCCAAATATCACTTTGCAGAACACAAGATAACAGAGTTAGCAAACTGTTCGAAGAAGGGAAGGGTGGAACTCTGTGTGATGAAGCCACATAAGAAAGCAATCTCTCAGTAAGCTTGTCTCTAGTTATTATCTGAAGATATATCCTTTTTCACCATGGGCCCCTATGGGCTCCCAAATCTCACTTTGCAGATTCCACGAAAAGAGTGTTAGCAAACTGCTTCTGAGAACTAAGCAGCACTCTGGGAGAGGAATTCAGAGAGCAGAAAGAAGTTTCTCAGAAAGCTTCTTTCACGATTTGAACTGATGATATTTCCTTTATCACCGCAGGCCTCAATGCGATTAAGAAGTCTCCTCAGGTTCCTAAAAACACTGATAGTGGACTGCTGCATGAAACATAAGTGTAACTCGGAGGGATGAATTCACACATCACCAAGAAGTTTCTAACAAAGCTTCTTTATGGTTTTCAACTGAGGATACTTCCTTTGTCACCGTAAGCTTCATTACGTTCAGAAGTATCCCATTGCAGATTTCCAGAAAACTGTGTTAGCAAACTGAACACTGAAGACAAACGTGTAACTCTGTGAGTTGCATTCAAACATTGAAATGCAGTTTCTCCGAAGGCTTCTTTCCAGTTTTGATCTGAGGTTATTTCCTATGTCACCATAGCCCACAATGAGCTCCCAAATATCACTTTGCAGAACACAAGATAACAGAGTTAGCAAACTGTTCCAAGAAGGGAAGGTGGAACTCTGTGTGATGAAGTCACACATCAGAAAGCAATCTCTCAGTAAGCTTCTCTCTAGTTATTATCTGAAGATATATCCTTTTTCACCATGGGCCCCTATGGGCTCCCAAATCTCACTTTGCAGATTCCACGAAAAGAGTGTGAGCAAACTGCTTCCTGAGAACTAAGCAGTAACTCTGGGAGAGGAATTCAGAGAGCAGAAAGAAGTTTCTCAGAAAGCTTCTTTCACGATTTGAACTGATGATATTTCCTTTATCACCGCAGGCCTCAATGCGATTCAAAGAAGTCCTCCTCAGGTTCCTCAAAAACACTGATAGTGGACTGCTGCATGAAACATAAGTGTAATTCTGAGAGATGAATTCACACATCACCAAGAAGTTTCTAACAAAGCTTCTTTCTAGTTTTCATCTGAGGATACTTCCTTTGTCACCGTAAGCTTCATTACGTTCAGAAGTATCCCATTGCAGATTTCCAGAAAACTGTGTTAGCAAACTGAACACTGAAGACAAACGTGTAACTCTGTGAGTTGCATTCACACATCGAAATGCTTTCTCAGAAGGCTTCTTTCCAGTTTGATCTGAGGTTATTTCCTTTTTCACCATAGCCCACAATGAGCTCCCAAATATCACTTTGCAGAACACAAGATAACAGAGTTAGCAAACTGTTCCAAGAAGGGAAGGGTGGAACTCTGTGTGATGAAGTCACACATCAGAAAGCAATCTCTCAGTAAGCTTCTCTCGTTATTATCTGAAGATATATCCTTTTTCACCATGGGCCCCTATGGGCTCCCAAATCTCACTTTGCAGATTCCACGAAAAGAGTGTTAGCAAACTGCTTCCTGAGAACTAAGCAGTAACTCTGGGAGAGGAATTCAGAGAGCAGAAAGAAGTTTCTCAGAAAGCTTCTTTCACGATTTGAACTGATGATATTTCCTTTATCACCGCAGGCCTCAATGCGATTCAAAGAAGTCCTCCTCAGGTTCCTCAAAAACACTGATAGTGGACTGCTGCATGAAACATAAGTGTAACTCTGAGAGATGAATTCACACATCACCAAGAAGTTTCTAACAAAGCTTCTTTCTAGTTTTCATCTGAGGATACTTCCTTTGTCACCGTAAGCTTCATTACGTTCAGAAGTATCCCATTGCAGATTTCCAGAAAACTGTGTTAGCAAACTGAACACTGAAGACAAACGTGTAACTCTGTGAGTTGCATTCACACATCGAAATGCAGTTTCTCAGAAGGCTTCTTTCCAGTTTTGATCTGAGGTTATTTCCTTTTTCACCATAGCCCACAATGAGCTCCCAAATATCACTTTGCAGAACACAAGATAACAGAGTTAGCAAACTGTTCCAAGAAGGGAAGGGTGGAACTCTGTGTGATGAAGTCACACATCAGAAAGCAATCTCTCAGTAAGCTTCTCTCTAGTTATTATCTGAAGATATATCCTTTTTCACCATGGGCCCCTATGGGCTCCCAAATCTCACTTTGCAGATTCCACGAAAAGAGTGTTAGCAAACTGCTTCCTGAGAACTAAGCAGTAACTCTGGGAGAGGAATTCAGAGAGCAGAAAGAAGTTTCTCAGAAAGCTTCTTTCACGATTTGAACTGATGATATTTCCTTTATCACCGCAGGCCTCAATGCGATTCAACGAAGTCCTCTCAGGTTCCTCAAAAACACTGATAGTGGACTGCTGCATGAAACATAAGTGTAACTCTGAGAGATGAATTCACACATCACCAAGAAGTTTCTAACAAAGCTTCTTTCTAGTTTTCATCTGAGGATACTTCCTTTGTCACCGTAAGCTTCATTACGTTCAGAAGTATCCCATTGCAGATTTCCAGAAAACTGTGTTAGCAAACTGAACACTGAAGACAAACGTGTAACTCTGTGAGTTGCATTCACACATCGAAATGCAGTTTCTCCGAAGGCTTCTTTCCAGTTTTGATCTGAGGTTATTTCCTATGTCACCATAGCCCACAATGAGCTCCCAAATATCACTTTGCAGAACACATGATAACAGAGTTAGCAAACTGTTCCAAGAAGGGAAGTTTGGAACTCTGTGTGATGAAGTCACACATCAGAAAGCAATCTCTCAGTAAGCTTCTCTCTAGTTATTATCTGAAGATATATCCTTTTTCACCATGGGCCCCTATGGGCTCCCAAATCTCACTTTGCAGATTCCACGAAAAGAGTGTGAGCAAACTGCTTCCTGAGAACTAAGCAGTAACTCTGGGAGAGGAATTCAGAGAGCAGAAAGAAGTTTCTCAGAAAGCTTCTTTCACGGTTTGAACTGATGATATTTCCTTTATCACCGCAGGCCTCAATGCGATTCAAAGAAGTCCTCCTCAGGTTCCTCAAAACACTGATAGTGGACTGCTGCATGAAACATAAGTGTAACTCTGAGAGATGAATTCACACATCACCAAGAAGTTTCTAACAAAGCTTCTTTCTAGTTTTCATCTGAGGATACTTCCTTTGTCACCGTAAGCTTCATTACGTTCAGAAGTATCCCATTGCAGATTTCCAGAAAACTGTGTTAGCAAACTGAACACTGAAGACAAACGTGTAACTCTGTGAGTTGCATTCACACATCGAAATGCAGTTTCTCAGAAGGCTTCTTTCCAGTTTTGATCTGAGGTTATTTCCTTTTTCACCATAGCCCACAATGAGCTCCCAAATATCACTTTGCAGAACACAAGATAACAGAGTTAGCAAACTGTTCCAAGAAGGGAAGGGTGGAACTCTGTGTGATGAAGTCACACATCAGAAAGCAATCTCTCAGTAAGCTTCTCTCTAGTTATTATCTGAAGATATATCCTTTTTCACCATGGGCCCCTATGGGCTCCCAAATCTCACTTTGCAGATTCCACGAAAAGAGTGTTAGCAAACTGCTTCCTGAGAACTAAGCAGTAACTCTGGGAGAGGAATTCAGAGAGCAGAAAGAAGTTTCTCAGAAAGCTTCTTTCACGATTTGAACTGATGATATTTCCTTTATCACCGCAGGCCTCAATGCGATTCAAAGAAGTCCTCCTCAGGTTCCTCAAAAACACTGATAGTGGACTGCTGCATGAAACATAAGTGTAACTCTGAGAGATGAATTCACACATCACCAAGAAGTTTCTAACAAAGCTTCTTTCTAGTTTTCATCTGAGGATACTTCCTTTGTCACCGTAAGCTTCATTACGTTCAGAAGTATCCCATTGCAGATTTCCAGAAAACTGTGTTAGCAAACTGAACACTGAAGACAAACGTGTAACTCTGTGAGTTGCATTCACACATCGAAATGCAGTTTCTCAGAAGGCTTCTTTCCAGTTTTGATCTGAGGTTATTTCCTTTTTCACCATAGCCCACAATGAGCTCCCAAATATCACTTTGCAGAACACAAGATAACAGAGTTAGCAAACTGTTCCAAGAAGGGAAGGGTGGAACTCTGTGTGATGAAGTCACACATCAGAAAGCAATCTCTCAGTAAGCTTCTCTCTAGTTATTATCTGAAGATATATCCTTTTTCACCATGGGCCCCTATGGGCTCCCAAATCTCACTTTGCAGATTCCACGAAAAGAGTGTTAGCAAACTGCTTCCTGAGAACTAAGCAGTAACTCTGGGAGAGGAATTCAGAGAGCAGAAAGAAGTTTCTCAGAAAGCTTCTTTCACGATTTGAACTGATGATATTTCCTTTATCACCGCAGGCCTCAATGCGATTCAAGAAGTCCTCCTCAGGTTCCTCAAAAACACTGATAGTGGACTGCTGCATGAAACATAAGTGTAACTCTGAGAGATGAATTCACACATCACCAAGAAGTTTCTAACAAAGCTTCTTTCTAGTTTTCATCTGAGGATACTTCCTTTGTCACCGTAAGCTTCATTACGTTCAGAAGTATCCCATTGCAGATTTCCAGAAAACTGTGTTAGCAAACTGAACACTGAAGACAAACGTGTAACTCTGTGAGTTGCATTCACACATCGAAATGCAGTTTCTCAGAAGGCTTCTTTCCAGTTTTGATCTGAGGTTATTTCCTTTTTCACCATAGCCCACAATGAGCTCCCAAATATCACTTTGCAGAACACAAGATAACAGAGTTAGCAAACTGTTCCAAGAAGGGAAGGGTGGAACTCTGTGTGATGAAGTCACACATCAGAAAGCAATCTCTCAGTAAGCTTCTCTCTAGTTATTATCTGAAGATATATCCTTTTTCACCATGGGCCCCTATGGGCTCCCAAATCTCACTTTGCAGATTCCACGAAAAGAGTGTTAGCAAACTGCTTCCTGAGAACTAAGCAGTAACTCTGGGAGAGGAATTCAGAGAGCAGAAAGAAGTTTCTCAGAAAGCTTCTTTCACGATTTGAACTGATGATATTTCCTTTATCACCGCAGGCCTCAATGCGATTCAAAGAAGTCCTCCTCAGGTTCCTCAAAAACACTGATAACTGCTCTGCATGAAACATAAGTGTAACTCTGAGAGATGAATTCACACATCACCAAGAAGTTTCTAACAAAGCTTCTTTCTAGTTTTCATCTGAGGATACTTCCTTTCACCGTAAGCTTCATTACGTTCAGAAGTATCCCATTGCAGATTTCCAGAAAACTGTGTTAGCAAACTGAACACTGAAGACAAACGTGTAACTCTGTGAGTTGCATTCACACATCGAAATGCAGTTTCTCAGAAGGCTTCTTTCCAGTTTTGATCTGAGGTTATTTCCTTTTTCACCATAGCCCACAATGAGCTCCCAAATATCACTTTGCAGAACACAAGATAACAGAGTTAGCAAACTGTTCCAAGAAGGGAAGGGTGGAACTCTGTGTGATGAAGTCACACATCAGAAAGCAATCTCTCAGTAACTTCTCTCTAGTTATTATCTGAAGATATATCCTTTTTCACCCATGGGCCCCTATGGGCTCCCAAATCTCACTTTGCAGATTCCACGAAAAGAGTGTTAGCAAACTGCTTCCTGAGAACTAAGCAGTAACTCTGGGAGAGGAATTCAGAGAGCAGAAAGAAGTTTCTCAGAAAGCTTCTTTCACGATTTGAACTGATGATATTTCCTTTATCACCGCAGGCCTCAATGCGATTCAAAGAAGTCCTCCTCAGGTTCCTCAAAAACACTGATAGGGGACTGCTGCATGAAACATAAGTGTAACTCTGAGAGATGAATTCACACATCACCAAGAAGTTTCTAACAAAGCTTCTTTCTAGTTTTCATCTGAGGATACTTCCTTTGTCACCGTAAGCTTCATTACGTTCAGAGTATCCCATTGCAGATTTCCAGAAAACTGTGTTAGCAAACTGAACACTGAAGACAAACGTGTAACTCTGTGAGTTGCATTCACACATCGAAATGCAGTTTCTCAGAAGGCTTCTTTCCAGTTTTGATCTGAGGTTATTTCCTTTTTCACCATAGCCCACAATGAGCTCCCAAATATCACTTTGCAGAACACAAGATAACAGAGTTAGCAAACTGTTCCAAGAAGGGAAGGGTGGAACTCTATGTGATGAAGTCACACAACAGAAAACAAACTCTCAGTAAGCATCTCTCTAGTTATTATCTGAAGATATATACTTTTTCACCATGGGCCCCTATGGGCTCCCATATCTCACTTTGCAGATTCCACGAAAAGAGTGTTAGTAAACTGCTTCCTGTGAACTAAGCTGTAAATCTGGGAGAGGAATTCAGAGATCACAAAGAAGTTTCTCAGAAAGATTCTTTCCCGGTTTGAACTGATGATATTTCCTTTAACACCGCAGGCACATGCGATTCAAAGAGTCTCCTCAGGGTCCTCAAAAACACTGATGGGACTGCTGCATGAAACATAAGTGTAATCTGAGAGATGAATTCACACATCACCAAGAAGTTTCTAACAAAGCTTCTTTCTAGTTTTCATTGAGGATACTTCCTTTGTCACCGTAAGCTTCATTACGTTCAGAAGTTCCATTGCCGATTTTCAGAAAACTGTGTTAGCAAAATGAACACTGAAGACAAACGTGTAACTCTGTGGTTGCAATCACAAAACGAAATGCAGTTTCTCAGAAGGCTTCTTTCCAGTTTGATCTGAGGTTATTTCCTTTTCACCTAGCCCACCATGAGCTCCCAAATATCACTTTGCAGAACACAAGAAAACAGAGTTAGCAAACGTTCCAAGAAGGGAGGTGGAAATCTGTGTTGAGAGTCACACATCAGAAAGCAATCTTCCGTAAGCTTCCTCTAGTTATTATCTGAGATATATCCTTTTTCACCATGGGCCCCTATGGGCTCCCAAATCTCACTTTGCAGATTCCAAAAAGAGTGTAGCAAACTGCTTCCTGAGAACAAGCAGTAACTTGGGAGAGGAATTCAGAGAGCAGAAAGAAGTTCTCAGAAAGCTTCTTTCACGATTTGAACTGTGATATTTCCTTATCACGCAGGCTCAATGCGATTCAAAGAAGTCTCCTCAGGTTCCTCAAAAACACTGATAGTGGACTGCTGCATAAACATAAGTGTAACTCTGAGAGTGAATTCACACATCACCAAGAAGTTTCTAACAAAGCTCTTTCTGTTTCTCTGAGGATACTTCCTTTGTCACCGAGCTAAGCTTCATTACGTTCAGAAATATCCCATTGCAGATTTCCAGAAAACTGTGTTAGCAAAATGAACACTGAAGACAACGTGGACTCTGTGAGTTGCATTCACACATCGAAATGCAGTTTCTCAGAAGGCTTCTTCCAGTTTGTCTGAGGTTATTCCTTTTTCACCATAGCCCACAATGAGCTCCCAAATATCACTTTGCAGAACACAAGATAACAGATTAGCAAACTGTTCCAAGAGGAAGGGTGGAACTCTGTGTGATGAAGTCACATCAGAAAGCAATCCTCAGTAAGCTTCTCTCTAGTTATATCGAAGATATATCCTTTTTCACCATGGGCCCCTATGGGCTCCCAAATTCACTTTGATTCCAGAAAAGAGTGTAAAACTGCTTCCTGAGAACTAAGCAGTAACTTGGGAGAGAATTCAGAGCAGAAAGAAGTTTCTCAGAAAGCTTCTTTCACGTTTAACTGATGATATTTTTATCACCGCAGGCCTCAATGCGATTCAAAGAAGTCCTCTCAGGTTCCTCAAAAACACTGATAGGGACTGCTGCATGAAACATAAGTGTATCTTGAGAGATGGATTCACACATACAGAAGTTTCTAACAAAGCTTCTTTCTAGTTTTTTCTGAGGATACTTCCTTTTTCACCGTAAGCTTCTACGTTCAGAAGTATCCATTGCGATTTCAGAAACTGTGTTAGCAAACTGAACACTGAAGACAAACGTGTAACTCTGTGAGTTGCATTCACACACGAAATGCAGTTTCTCAGGCTTCTTTCCAGTTTTATCTGAGGTTATTTCCTTTTTTCCAATAGCCCACAATGAGCTCCCAAATATCACTTTGCAGAACACAAGATAACAGAGTTAGCAATGTTCCAAGAAGGGAAGGGTGGAACTCTCGTGTGATGAAGTCACACATCAGAAAGCAACTCTCAGTAAGCTTCTCTCTAGTTATTGAAGATATATACTTTTTACCTGGGCCCCTATGGGCTCCAAATTCACTTTGCAGATTCCACGAAAAGAGTGTTAGCAAACTGCTTCGAGAACTAACAGTTACTCTGGGGGGATTCAGAGAAGAAGAAGAGTTCTCAGAAAGCTTCTTTCACGATTTGAACTGATGATTTCCTATCACCGCAGGCCTCAATGCGATTAAAGAAGTCCTCCAGGTTCCTCAAAACACTGATAGTGGACTGCTGCATGAAACATAAGTTAACTCTGAGAGAAGATTCACACATCACCAAGAAGTTTCTAACAAAGCTTCTTTCTAGTTTTCACTGAGGATACTTCTTGTCACCGTAAGCTTCATTACGTTCAGAAGTATCCCATGCAGATTTCCAGAAAACTGTTTAGCAAACTGAACACGAAGACAAACGGTGAACTCTGTGAGTTGCATTCACACATCGAAATGCAGTTTTCCAGAAGGCTTCTTTCCAGTTTTATCTGAGGTTATTCCTTTTCCATAGCCACACATGAGCTCCCAAATATCACTTTGCAGAACCAAAGATAACAGAGTTAGCAAACTGTTCCAAGAAGGGAAGGTGGAACTCTGTGTGATGAAGTCACACATCAGAAAGCAATCTCTCAGTAAGCTTCTCTCTAGTATTATCTGAAGATATATCCTTTTTCACCATGGGCCCTATGGCTCCCAAATCTCACTTTGCAGATTCCACGAAAAGAGTGTAGCAAACTGCTTCCGAGAACTAAGCAGTAACTCTGGAGAGGAATCAGAGAGCAGAAGAAGTTCTCAGAAAGCTTCTTCACGATTTGAACTGATGATATTTCCATTCACCGAGGCCCAATGCGATTCAAAGAAGTCCTCCTCAGGTTCCACAAAACACTGATAGTGGACTGCTGCATGAAACATAAGTGTAACTTTGAGAGATGAATTCACCACTCACAAGAATTTCTAACAAGCTTCTTTCTAGTTTTCATCGAGGATACTTCCTTGTCACCGTAAGTCATTCGTTCAGAGTATCCCATTGCAGATTTCAGAAAACTGGTTAGCAAACTGAACACTGAAGACAAAGGTAACTCTGTGAGTTGCATACACATCGAATGCGTTTCTCAGAAGGCTTCTTTCCAGTTTGATCTGAGGTTATTTCCTTTTTCACCATGACCACAATGAGCTCCCAAATATCACTTTGCAGAACACAAGATAACAGAGTTTGCAATCGTTTCAGAAAGGAAGGGTGGAACTCTGTGTGATGAAGTCAACAATCAGAAAGCATCTCTCAGTAAGCTTCTTTCTAGTTTATCTGAAGAATATCCTTTTTCACCATGGGCCCCTATGGGCTCCCAAATCTCACTTTGCAGATTCCACGAAAGAGTGTTAGCAATAGACTTCCTGAGAACTAAGCAGTAAATCTGGAGAGGAATTCAGAGAGCGAAAAGAGTTTCTAGAAAGCTTTTCACGATTTGAACTGATGATATTTCCTTTATCACCGCAGGCCTCAAGCGATTCAAAGAATCTCTCCTCAGGTTCCTCAAACACTGATAGTGACTGCTGCATGAAAAATAAGTGTAACTCTGAGAGATGAATTCACACATCCCCAGAAGTTTCTAACAAAGTTCTTCTACGTTTTCATCTGAGGATACTTCCTTTGTCACCGTAAGCTTCATTACGTTCAGAAGTATCCCATGCGAGATTTCCAGAAACTGTGTTAGCAAACTGAACACTGAAGACAAAAGTGTAACTCTGTGAGTTGCATTCACACATAGAATGCAGTTTCTCAGAAGGCTTCTTTCAGTTTTGATCTGAGGTTATTTCCTTTTTCACCATAGCCACAATGAGCCCAAATATCACTTTGCAAAACACAGATAACAGAGTTAGCAAACTGTTCCAAGAAGGGGTGGAACTCTGTGTGATGAAGTCACACATCCGAAAGCAATCTCTCAGTAAGCTTCTCTCGTTATTATTGAAGATATATCCTTTTCACCATGGCCCTATGGGCTCCCAAATCTCAATTTGCAGTTCACGAAAAGAGTGACACATGCTTCCTGAGAACTAAGCAGTAACTCTGGGAGAGGAATTCAGAGGGCAGAAAGAAGTTTCTCAGAAAGTTCTTTCACGATTTGAATCATGATATTTCCTTTATCACGCAGGCCTCATGTCGATTCAAAGAAGTCTCCTAGGTTCTCAAAAACACAATGTGGACTGCTGCATGAAACATAAGTGTACTCTGAGAGATGAATTCACACATCACCAAGAAGTTTCTAACAAAGCTTCTTTCTAGTTTTCATCTGAGGATACTTCCTTTGTCACCGTAAGCTTCATTACGTTCAGAAGTATCCCATTGCAGATTTCCAGAAACTGTGTTAGCAAACTGAACACTGAAGACAAACGTTGAACTCTGTGAGTTGCATTCACACATCGAAATGCAGTTTCTCAGAAGGCTTCTTTCCAGTTTTGATCTAGGTATTTCTCTTTTCACCATAGCCCACAATGAGTCCCAAATATCACTTTGCAGAACACAAGATACAGAGTTAGCAAACTGTTCCAAGAAGGGAAGGGTGGAACTCTGTGTGATGAAGTCACAATCAGAAAGCAATCTCTCAGTAAGCTCTCTCTTATTATTATTGAAGAATATCCTTTTCACAATGGGCCCCTATGGGCTCAAATCTCACTTTGCAGATTCCACGAAAAGAGTGTTAGCAAACTGCTTCCTGAGAACTAAGCAGATCTCTGGGAGAGGAATTCAGGAGGCAGAAAGAAGTTTCTCAGAAAGGTTCTTTCACGATTTGAACTGATGATATTTCCTTATCACCGCAGGCCTCAATGCGATTCAAGAAGTCCTCCTCAGGTTCCTCAAAAACCATGATAGTGGACTGCTGCAGAAAAAGTGTATAACTGAGAGATGAATTCACACATCACCAAGAAGTTTCTACAAAAGCTTCTTTCTGTTTTCATCTGAGGATACTTCTTTGTCACCGTAAGTCATACGTTCCGAAGTATCCATTGCAGATTTCCAGAAAACTGTGTTAGCAAACTGAACACTGAAGACAAAACGTGTAACTCTGTAGTTGCATCACACATCGAAATGCAGTTTTCAGAAGGCTTCTTTCCAGTTTTGATCTGAGGTTATTTCCTTTTTCACCATAGCCCACAATGAGCTCCCAAATATCACTTTGCAGAACACAAGATAACAGAGTTAGCAAACTGTTCCAAGAAGGGAAGGGTGGAACTCTGTGTGAGATAACACATCAGAAGCAATCTCCAGTAAGCTTCTCTCTAGTTATATCTGAAGATATATTTTTCACCATGGGCCCCTATGGGTCCCAAATCACTTTGCAGATTCCACGAAAAGAGTGTTAGCAAACTGCTCCTGGAACTAAGCAGTAACTGGGAGAGGAAATCAGAAAGCAGAAAGAGTTTCTCAGAAAGTTCTTTCACGATTTGAAATGATGATATTTCCTTTATCACCGCCGGCCCAATGCGATTCCAAGAAGTCCTCCTCAGGTTCCCAAAAACATGATAGGACTGCTGCATGAAACATAAGTGTAACTCTGAGGAGAGATTCACACATCACCAAGAAGTTCTAACAAGCTTCTTTTTAGTTTTCATCTGAGGATACTCCTTTGTCACCGTAAGCTTCATTACGTTCGCGAAGTATCCCATTGAGATTTCCAGAAAACTGTGTTAGCAAACTGAACACTGAAGACAAACGTTAACTGTGAGTTGCATCACACATCGAAATGCAGTTTCTCAGAAGGCTTCTTTCCAGTTTGATCTGAGGTTATTTCCTTTTCACCATAGACACTGAGCTCCCAAATATCCCTTTGCAGAACACAGATAACAGAGTTAGCAAAATGTTCCAAGAAGGGAAGGTGGAACTCTGTGTGATGAAGTCACACAAGAAGAAGCAATCTCTCAGTAAGCTTCCTCTAGTTATTATCTGAATATATCCTTTTTCACCATGGGCCCCTATGGGCTCCCCAATCTCACTTTGCAGATTCCACGAAAAGAGTGTTAGCAAACTGCTTCTGAGAAAATAAGCAGTAACTCTGGGAGAGGAATCAGAGAGCAGAAAGAAGTTTCTCAGAAAGCTTCTTTCACGATTGAACTGATGATATTTCCTTTATACCGCAGGCTCAATGCGATTCAAAGAAGTCCTCTCAGGTTCCTAAAACACTGATAGTTGACTGCTGCATAAAAATAAGTGTAACTCTGAGAGATGAATTCACAAATCACCAAGAAGTTTCTAACAAAGCTTTTCTTCTAGTTTTCATCTGAGGATACTTCCTTTGTCCCCGTAAGTCATTACGTTCAGAAGTATCCCATTGCAGATTTCAGAAAACTGTGTTAGCAAACTGAACACTGAAGACAAACGTGTAACTCTGTGAGTTGCATTCACACATCGAAATGCAGTTTCTCAGAAGGCTTCTTTCCAGTTTGATCTGAGGTTATTTCCTTTTTCACCAGCACACAATGAGCTCCCAAATATCACTTTGCAGAACACAGATAACAGAGTTAGCAACTGTTCCAAGAAGGGAAGGTGGAACTCTGTGTGATGAAGTCACACATCAGAAAGCAATCTCTCAGTAACGTTCTCTAGTTATTATCTGAAGAATATTCCTTTTTCACCATGGCCCTATGGGCTCCCAATCTCACTTTGACGATTCCACGAAAAGAGTGTTAGCAAACTGCTTCCGAGCAGCAGTAACTTGGAGAGGAATTCAGAGAGCAGAAAAAGAGTTTCTCAGAAAGTTTCACGATTTGAACTGATGATATTTCCTTATCACCGCAGGCTCATGCGATTCAAAGAAGTCCTCCTCAGGTTCTAAAAACACTGTAATGGACTGCGTATGAAACATAAGTGTAACTCTGAGAGATGATTCACACATCACCAGAAGTTTCTAACAAAGCTTCTTTCTAGTTTTCATCTGAGGATACTTCCTTTGTCACGTAAGCTTCATTACGTTCAGAGTATCCCATTGCAGATTTCCAGAAACTGTGTTAGCAAACTGAACACTGAAGACAAACTGGAACTCTGTGAGTTGCTACACACATCGAAATGCATTTCTCAGAAGGCTTCTTTCAGTTGATTTGAGGTTATTCCTTTTTCACCATAGCCACATGAGCTCCCAAATATCACTTTGCAGAACACAAGATACAGAGTTAGCAAACTTTTCCAAGAAGGAAGGGAGGTGGAACTCTGTGTGATGAAGTCACACTCAGAAAGCAATCTCTCAGTAAGCTTCTCTCTAGTTATTATCTGAAGTATATCCTTTTCACCATGGGCCTTAGGGCTCCCAAATCTCACTTTGCAGATTCCACGAAAGAGTGTTAGCAAATGCTTCCTGAGGACTAAGCAGTATCTGGGAGAGGAATTCAGAGAGCAGAAAGAAGTTTCTCAGAAGCTTCTTTCACGATTTGAACTGATGATATTCCTACACCGCAGGCCTCAATGCGATTCAAAGAGTCCTCCTCAGCCTCAAAAACACTGATAGTGGACTGCTGCATGAAACATAAGTGTAAATCGAGAGATGAATTCACCACTCACCAAGAAGTTTCTAACAAAGCTTTTTCTTCATCTGAGGATACTTCCTTGTCACCGTAAGCTTCATTACGTTCAGAGTATCCATTGCAGATTTCCAAAAACTGTGTTAGCAAAAGAACCTGAAGACAACGTGTAACTCTGTGAGTGCATTACCACATCGAAATGCAGTTTCTCAGAAGGCTTCTTTCCAGTTTTGATCTGAAGTTATTTCCTTTTTCACCATAGCCCAATGAGCTCCCAAATATCACTTTGCAGAACACAAGATAACAGAGTTAGCAAACTGTTCCAAGAAGGAAGGTGGATCTCGTGTGATGAAGTCACACATCAGAAAGCAATCTCTCAGTAAGCTTCTCTCTAGTTATTATCGAAGATATATCCTTTTTCACCATGGGCCCCAGGCTCCCAAATCTCACTTGCGATCCACGAAAAGAGTGTTAGCAAACGTTCCTGAGAACTAAGCAGTAACTTGGGAGAGGAATTCAGAGAGCGAAAAGAAGTTTCTCAGAAAGCTTCTTTCACGATTTGAACTGATGATATTTCCTTTATCAACGCAGGCCTCAATGCGATTCAAAGAAGTTCAGTTCCTCAAAACAATGTCTGTACGCTGCATGAAACATAAGTGTAAACTGAGAGATGAATCACACATCACCAGAAGTTTCTAACAAAGCTTCTTTCTAGTTTTCATTGAGGATACTTCCTTTGTCACCGTAAGCTTCATTACGTTCAGAAGTATCCCATTGCAGATTTCCAGAAAACTGTGTTAGCAAACGAACACTGAAGACAACGTGGAACTTGTGAGTTGCTACACATCGAAATGCAGTTTCTAGAAGGCTTCTTTCCAGTTTTGTCTAGGTTATTTCCTTTTTCACCACACCACAATGAGCTCCCAAATATCATTTGCAGAACACAAGATAACAGAGTTAGCAAACTGTTCCAGAAGGGAAGGGTGGAACTCTGTGTGATGAAGTCACACATCAGAAGCAATCTCTCAGTAAGCTTCTCTTCGTTATTATCTGAAGATATTCCTTTTTCACCATGGGCCCTATGTGCTCCAAATCTCACTTTGCAGATTCCACGAAAAGAGTGTTAGCAAACTGCTTCCTGAGAACTAAGCTGTACTCTGGGAGAGGAATTCAGAGATCACAAGAAGTTTCTCAGAAAGCTTCTTTCACGATTTGAACTGATGATATTTCCTTTATCAGCGGGCCTCAATGCGATTCAAAGAAGTCCTTCTCAGGTTCCTCAAAAACTGATAATGGACTGCTGCATGACTCTGTAACTTGAGATGAATTCACACATCACCAAGAAGTTTCTAACAAAGCTTCTTTCTAGTTTTCATCTGAGGATACTTCCTTTGTCACCGTAAGCTTCATTACGTTCAGAAGTATCCCATTGCAGATTTCCAGAAAACTGTGTTAGCAAACTGAACACTGAAGACAAACGTGTAACTCTTGAGTTGCATTCACACATCGAAATGCAGTTTCTCAGAAGGCTTCTTTCCAGTTTTGATCTGAGGTTATTTCCTTTTTCACCATAGCCCACAATGAGCTCCCAAATATCACTGCAGAACACAAGATAACAGATAGCAAACTGTTCCAAGAAGGGAATGGTGGAACTCTGTTGATGAAGTCACACATCAGAAAGCAATCTCTCAGTAAGCTTCTCTCTAGTTATTATCTGAAGATATATCCTTTTTCACCATGGGCCCCATGGGCTCCCAAATCTCACTTTGCAGATTCCACGAAAAGAGTGTTAGCAACTGCTTCCTGAGAACTAAGCTGTAACGTGGGAGAGGAATTCAGAGATCACAAAGAAGTTTCTCAGAAAGCTTCTTTCACGATTTGAACTGATGATATTTCCTTTATCACGCAGGCCTCAATGCGATATAAAGAATCTCCTCAGGTCCTCAAAAACACTGATAGCGGACTGCTGCATGAAACATAAGCGTAACTCTGAGAGATGAATTCACACATCACCAAGAAGTTTCTAACAAAGCTTCTTTCTAGTTTTCATCTGAGGATACTTCCTTGTCACCGTAAGCTTCATTACGTTCAGAATATCCCATTGCAGATTTCCAGAAAACTGTGTTAGCAAACTGAACACTGAAGAGAAACGTGTAACTCTGTGAGTTGCATTCACACATCGAAATGCAGTTTCTCAGAAGGCTTCTTTCGAGTTTTGATCTGAGGATATTTCCTTTTTCACCATAGCCCACAATGAGCTCCCAAATATCACTTTGCAGAACACAAGATAACAGAGTTAGCAAACTGTTCCAAGAAGGGAAGGGTGGAACTCTGTGTGATGAAGTCACACATCAGAAAGCAATCTCTCAGTAAGCTTCTCTCTAGTTATTATCTGAAGATATATCCTTTTTCACCATGGGCCCCTATGGGCTCCCAAATCTCCCTTTGCAGATTCCACGAAAAGAGTGTTAGCAAACTGCTTCCTGAGAACTAACTGTAACTCTGTGAGAGGAATTCACAGATCACAAGGAAGTTTCTAGAAAGCTTCTTTCATGCTGAACTGCTGATATTTCCTTTATCAGCGTAGGCATCAATGCGATCCAAAGAAGTCCTCTCAGGTTCCTAAAAACACTGATAGTATACTGCTGCATGAAACATAAGTGTAACTCTGAGAGATGAATTCACACATCACCAAGAAGTTTCTAACAAAGCTTCTTTCTGTTTTCTTCTGAGGATACTTCCTTTGTCATCGTAAGCTTCATTATGTTCAGAAGTATCCCACTGCAGATTTCCAGAAAACTGTGTTAGCAAACTGAACACTGAAAAGAAACGTGTAACTCTGTGAGTTGCATTCATACATCGAAATGCAGTTTCTCAGAAGGCTTCTATCGAGTTTTGATGTGAGGATATTTCCTTTTTCACCATAGCCCACAATGAGCTCCCAAATATCTCTTTGCAGAACACAAGATAACAGAGTTAGCAAACTGTTCCAAGAAGAGAAAGGTGGAACTCTGTGTGATGAATTCACACATCAGAAAGCAATCTCTCAGTAAGCTTCTCTCTAGTTATTTTCTGAAGATATATCCTTTTCCACCATGGGCCCCAATGGGCTCCCAAATCTCACTCTGCAGATTCCACGAAAAGAGTGGTAGCAAACTGTTTCCTAGAACTAAGCTGTAACTCTCTGACAGGAATTCACAGATCACAAGGAAAATTCTCAGAAAGCTTCTTTCACGTTTTGAACTGCTGATATTTCCTTTATCACGCGTAGGCCTCAATGCGATCCAAGAAGTCCTCCTCAGGTTCCTCAAAACACTGATGTGGACTGCTGCATGAAACAGAAGTGTAACTCTGAGAGATGAATTCACATCACCAAGAAGTTTCAAAAAAGCTTCTTTCTGGTTTTCATCTGAGGATACTTCCTTTGTCACCGTAAGCTTCATTATGTTCAGAAGTATCCCATTGCAGATTTCCAGAAAACTGTGTTAGCAAACTGAACACTGAATACAAAAGTGTAAGCCTGTGAGTTGCATTCACACATCGAAATGCAGTTTCTCAGAAGGCTTCTATCGAGTTTTGATGTGAGGATATTTCCTTTTTCACCATAGCCCACAATGAGCTCCCAAATATCACTTTGCAGAACACAAGATAACAGAGTTAGCAAACTGTTCCAAGAAGTGAATGTGGAACACTGTGTGATGAAGTCACACATCAGAGAGTAATCTCTCAGTAAGCTTCTCTAGTTATTATCTGAAGATATATCCTTTTCCACCATGGGCCCCTATCGCTCCCAAATCTCACTCTGCAGATCCACGAAAATAGTGTTAGCAAACTGTTTCCTGAGAACTAAGCTGTAACTCTGTGAGAGGAATTACAGATCTCAAGGAAGTTTCTCAGAAAGCTTTTTCATGTTTTGAACTGCTGATATTTCCTTTATCAGTGTAGGCCTCATGCGATCCAAAGAAGTCCTCTCAGGTTTCAAAACAGTGATAATGGACTGCTGCATGACACATAAGTGTAAGTCTGAGAGATGAATTCACACATCACCAAGAAGTTTCTAACAAAGCTTCTTTCTAGGTTTCATCTGAGGATACTTCCTTTGTCACCGAAGCTTCATTACGTTCAGAAGATCCCATTGCAGATTTCCAGAAAACTGTGTTAGCAAACCTGAACACTGAAGACAAACGTGTAACTCTGTGAGTTGCATTCACACATCGAAATGCAGCTTTCCAGAAGGCTTCTCTCGAGTTTTGATCTGAGGATATTCCTTTTTCACCATAGCCCACTATGAGCTCCCAAATATCACTTTGCAGAACACAAGATAACAGAGTTAGCAAACTGTTCCAGAAGGGAAGTGTGGAACTCTGTGTGATGAAGTCACACATCAGAGAGTAATCTCTCAGTAAGCTTCTCTCTAGTTATTATCTGAAGATATATCCTTTTCACATGGGTCCCTATGGGCTCCCAAATCTCACTCTGCAGATTCCACGAAAGAGTGTTAGCAAACTGTTTCCTGAGAACTAAGCTGTAGCTCTGTGAGAGGAGTTTACAGATCTCAAGGAAGTTTCTCAGAAAGCTTTTTCATATTTTGAAACTGCTGATTGTCCCTTTATCAGCGTAGGCCTAAAGCGATCCCAAAGAATTCTTCTCAGGTACTTCAATAACAGTGGATAATGGACTTCAAGCAATGAAACATAAGTGTAAGTCGAGAGATGAATTCAACATCCCAGAAGTTTCGCAAGTTCTTGCCTAGTTTTCATCGTGAGGAAGACTTCATTTGTCACCGTAACGCTTCATTACGTTCACAAGTATCACCCATTTGCAGATTCGGAACAACTGTGTTAGCAAACCTGAACATGAAGAGAAACGTGGAACTCGGTGAGTTGCATTCACACATCGAATGGCAGCTTTCTCAGAAAGAAGTCTTCTCCGATTTTGATCTGAGGATATTTCCTTTTTTACCCATAGCCCCTAAATGAGCTCCCAAATATCACTTTGCAGAACACAAGAGAACAAAGTTAGCAGACTGTTCCAAGAAGGGAAGGGCTGGGAACTCTGTGTGATGAAGTCACACATCAGAAAAGCAATCTCTCAGTAAGCTTCTCTCTATTATTATCTGAAGATATATCCTTTTTCCCCATGGGGCCCCTATGGGCTCCCAAATCTCACTATGCAGATTCCACGAAAAGAGTGTTAGCACACTTTTCCTGAGAACTAAGCTGGAACTCTGGAGAGGAATTCACAGATCACAAGAAGTTTCTCAGAAAGCTTCTTTCACGATTTGAACTGATAATATTTCCTTTATCAGCCGCAGACTCAATGCGATATAAAGGAGTCCTTCCTCAGGGTCCTGAAAAACACTGATAGCGGACTGGCTGCACGAAACATAAGTGTAACTCTGAGAGATGAATTCACACATCACAAAGAAGTTTCTAACAAAGCTTCTTTCTAGTTTTCATCTGAGGATACTTCCGTTGTCACCGTCAGCTTCATTGCGTCAGAAGTATCCCATTGCAGATTCCAGAAAACTGTGATGGCAAACTGAACACTGAAGACAGAAACGTGTAACTCTTTGAGTTGCATTCACACATCGAAATGCAGTTTCTCAGAGGCTTTTTCCAGTTTTGACCTGAGGTTATTTCCTTTTTCACCATAGCCCACAATGAGCTCCCAAATATCACTCTGCAGAACACAAGATAACAGAGTTAGCAAACTTTCCAAGAACGGAATGGTGGAACTCTGTGTGATGAAGTCACACATCAGAAAGCAATCTCTCAGTAAGCTTCTCTCTAGTTATTATCTGAAGATATATCCTTTTTCACCATGGGCCCTATGGGCTCCCAAATCTCACTTGCAGATTCCACGAAAAGAGTGTTAGCAAACTTTCCTGAGAACTAAGCTGTAACTCTGGGAGAGGAATTCACAGATCACAGGAAGTTTCTCAGAAAGCTTCTTTCACGATTTGAACTGATGATATTTCCTTTATCACCGCAGGCCTCAATGCGATTAAAGAGTCCTCCTCAGGTTCCTAAAAACACTGATGGACTGCTGCATGAAACATAAGTGTAACTCTGAGAGATGAATTCACACATCACCAAGAAGTTTCTAACAAAGCTTCTTTCTAGTTTTCATCTGAGGATACTTCCTTTGTCACCGTAAGCTTCATTACGTTCAGAAGTATCCCATTGCAGATTTCCAGAAAACTGTGTTAGCAAACTGAACACTGAAGACAAACGTGTAACTGTGAGTTGCATTCACACATCGAAATGCAGTTTCTCAGAAGGCTTCTTTCCAGTTTTGATCTGAGGTTATTTCCTTTTTCACCATAGCCCACAATGAGCTCCCAAATATCACTTTGCAGAACACAAGATAACAGAGTTAGCAAACTGTTCCAAGAAGGGAATGGTGGAACTCTGTGTGATGAAGTCACACATCAGAAAGCAATCTCTCAGTAAGCTTCTCTCTAGTTATTATCTGAAGATATATCCTTTCACCATGGGCCCCTATGGGCTCCCAAATCTCACTGCAGATTCCACGAAAAGAGTGTTAGCAAACTGTTTCCTGAAACTAAGCTGTAACTCGTGAGGAATTCACAGATCACAAGGAAGTTTCTCAGAAAGCTTCTTGCACGTTTGAACTGCTGATATTTCCTTTATCAGCTAGGCCTCAATGCGATCCAAGGAAGTCCTCCTCAGGTTCCTCAAAACCTGATTGTGGACTGCTGCATGAAACATAAGTGTAACTCTGAGAGATGAATTCACACATCACCAAGAAGTTTCTAATAAAAGCTTCTTTCTAGGTTTTCATCTGGGATACTTCCTTTGTCACCGTAAGCTTCATCTCGTTCAGAAGTATCCCATTGCAGATTTTCCAGAAAACTGTGTTTAGCAAACTGAATACTGAAGAGAAACGTGTACTCTGTGAGTTGCATTCACACATCGAAATGCAGTTTCTCAGAAGGCTTCTTTCGAGTTTTGATCTGAGGATATTTCCTTTTTCACCATAGCCCACAATGAGCTCCCAAATATCACTTGCAGAACACAAGATAACAGAGTAGCAAACTGTTCCAAGAAGCGAAGGGTGGAACTCTGTGTGATGAAGTCACACATCAGAAAGCTATCTCTCAGTAAGCTTCTCTCGTAGTTATTATCTGAGAGATATATCCTTTTTCCCCATGGGCCCCTATGGGCTCCCAAATCTCACTTTGCAGATTCCACGAAAAGAGTGTTAGCAAACTGCTTCCTGAGAACTAAGCTGTAACTCGCTGAGAGGAATTCACAGATCACAAGAAGTTTCTCAGAAAGCTTCTTTACATGTTGTGAAACTGCATGATCATTTCCTTTATCAGCATAGCCTCACTTGCGATCCATAAGAAGTCCTCTTCAGGGTCCTCAAAAACAGTGATAATGGACTTGCTGGCATGAACACTAAGTGTAACTCTGAGGAGATGGAATTCACACATCACCAAGAAGTTTCTAACAAAGCTTCTTTCTAAGGATTTATTCATCTGAGGATACTTCTTTGTCACCGGAAAGCTTCATTACGTTCAGAAGTATCCCATTGCAGATTTCCAGAAAACTGTGTTAGCAAACTGAACACTGAAGAAACAACGTGTAACTCTGTGAGTTGCATTCACCATCGAAATGCAGTTTCTCAGAAGGACTTCTTTCGATTTTGATTGAGGATATTTCCTTTTTCACATAGTCCCATCAATGAGCTCCCAAATATCACTTTGCAGAAAACACAAGATAAAAACTGAGAGTTAGCAAACTGTTCCAAGAAGGGAAAGTGTGGAACTCGGTGTGATGAAGTCCACACGTATCAGAAAGCAATCTCTCAGGAATCTTCTGCGTGTAGTTATTATCTGAAAGTATATCCTTTTCCACCATTGGCCTCGCTATGGGCTCTCCCAAATCTCACTTGCAGATTCCACGAAAAGAGTGTTAGCAAACTGCTTCCTGAGAAATAAAGCTGTAACCTCTGGGAGAGGAATTCACAGATCAGGAAAGAAGTTTCTCAAAAGCTTCTTTCACGATTTGAACTGATGATATTTCCTTAATCTAGTCGTAGGCCGCAATGCGAATTCAAAGAAGTCCTCTCCTTCAAAGGTTCCTCAGAAACACGTTATAAATGGACTGCATGTGATTGAACAATTAAGGTGTAACATCGTAGTGAGAATTGAATTAACAATCACCAAGAAGTTTCTAACAAAGCTTCTTTCTAGTTTTCATCTGAGGATACTTCCTTTGTCACCGTAAGCTTCATTACGTTCAGAAGTATCCCATTGCAGATTTCCAGAAAACTGTGTAGCAAACTGAACACTGAGAGAAACGTGTAACTCTGTGAGTTGCATTCACACATCGAAATGCAGTTTCTCAGAAGGCTTCTTTGACTTTTGATCTGAGGTTATTTCCTTTTTCACCATAGCCCACAATGAGCTCCCAAATATCACTTTGCAGAACACAAGATAACAGAGTTAGCAAACTGTTCCAAGAAGGGAACGGTGGAACTCGGTGTGATGAAGTCACATATCAGAAAGCAATCTCTCAGTAAGCTTCTCTCTAGTTATTATCTGAAGATATATCCTTTTCCACCATGGGCCCCTATGGGCTCCCAAATTCACTCTGCAGATTCCAGGAAAAGAGTGTTAGCAAACTGTTTCCTGAGAACTAGCTGTAACTCTGTGAGAGGAATTTACAGATACAAGGAAGTTTCTCAGAAAGCTTCTTTCACGTTTTGAACTGCTGATATTTCCTTTACCAGCATAGGCCTCAATGAACCAAAGAGTCCCTCTCAGGTTCCACAAAAACAGTGATAATGGACTGCTGTATGACACTTAAGTGTAACCCTGAGAGATGAATTCACACATCACCAAGAAGTTTCTAACAAAGCTTCTTTCTAGTTTTCATCTGAGGATACTTCCTTTGTCACTGTAAGCTTCATTACATTCTGAAGTATCCCATTGCAGATTTCCAGAAAACTGTGTTAGCAAACTGAACACTGAAGACAAACGTGTAACTCTGTGAGTTGCATTCACACATCGAAATGCAGTTTCTCAGAAGTCTTCTTTCCAGTTTTGATCTGAGGTTATTTCCTTTTTCACCACAGCACACAATGAGCTCCCAAATATCACTCTGCAGAACACAAGATAACAGAGTTAGCAAACTGTTCCAAGAAGGGAAGGGTGGATCTCTGTGTGATGAAGTCACACATCAGAAAGCAATCTCTCAGTAAGCTTCTCTCTTGTTATTATCTGAAGATATATCCTTTTTCACCATGGGCTCCTATGGGCTCCCAAATCTCACTTTGCAGATTCCACGAAAAGAGGGTTAGCAAACTACTTCCTGAGAACTAAGCTGTAACACTGGGAGAGGAATTCAGAGATCACAAAGAAGTTTCTCAGAAAGCTTCTTTCACGATTTGAACTGATGATATTTCCTTTATCACCGCAGGCCTCAATGCGATTCAAAGAAGTCCTCCTCAGGTCCTCAAAAACACTGATAGTGGACTGCTGCATGAAACAAAAGTGTAACTCTGAGAGTGAATTCAGACATCACCAAGAAGTTTCTAACAAAGCTTCTTTCTAGTTTTCACCCGAGGATACTTCCTTTGTCACCGTAAGCTTCATTACGTTAGAAGTATCCCATTGCAGCTTTCCAGAAAACTGTGTTAGCAAACTGAACACTGAAGACAAACGTGTAACTCTGTGAGTTGCATTCACACATCGAAATGCAGTTTCTCAGGCTTCTTTCCAGTTTTGATCTGAGGTTATTTCCTTTTTCACCATAGCCCACAATGAGCTCCCAAATATCACTCTGCAGAACACAAGATAACAGAGTTAGCAAACTGTTCCAAGAAGGGAAGGGTGGAACTCTGTGTGATGAAGTCACACATCAGAAAGCAATCTCTCAGTCAGCTTCTCTCTAGTTATTATCTGAAGATATTTCCTTTTTCACCATAGGCCCTATGGCTCCCAAATCTCACTCTGTGGATTCCACAAGAAGAGGTTAGCAAACTGCTTCCTGAGAACTAAGCTGTAACTCTGGAACAGGAATTAGAGATCACAAGGAGTTTCTCAGAAAGCTTCTTGCACGTTTTGAACTGCTGATATTTCCTTTATCAGCGTCGGCCTCAATGCGATCCAAAGAAGTCCTTCTCAGGTTCCTCAAAAACAGTGATAATGGACTGCTGCATGAAACATGACTGTCACGCGGTGAGATGAATTCATACATCACCAAGAAGTTTCTAACCAAGCTTCTTTCTAGTTTTCGTCTGAGGATACTTCCTTTATCACAGTAAGCTTCATTACGTTCAGAAGTATCCAATTGCAGATTTCCAGAAAACTGTGTTAGCAAACTGAACACTGAAGACAAACGTGTAACTCTGTGAGTTGCATTCACACATCGAAATGCAGTTTCTCAGAAGGCTTCTTTCGAGTTTTGATCTGAGGATATTTCCTTTTTCACCATAGCCCACAATGAGCTCCCAAATATCACTTGCAGAACACAAGATAACAGAGTTAGCAAACTCTTCCAAGATGGAAGTGTGGAACTCTGTGTGATGAAGTCACACATCAGAAAGCAATCTCTCAGCAAGCTTCTCTCTAGTTATTATCTGAAGATATATCCTTTTCCACCATGGGACCTATGGGCTCCCAAATCTCACTCTGCTTATTCCACAAAAAGAGTGTTAGCAAACTTTCCTGAGAACTAAGCTGTAACTCTGTGACAGGAATTCAGAGATAACAAGGGCGTTTCTCAGAAAGCTTCTTTCACGTTTTGTACTGCTGATACTCCTTTACACCGCGGGCCTCAATGCGATCCAAAGAAGTCCTCACACATTCCTCAAAAACAGTGATATGGACTGCTGCATGACACATAAGTGTAACTCTGAGAGATGAATTCACACATCACCAGAAGTTTCTAACAAAGCTTCTTTCTAGTTTTCATCTGAGGATATTTCCTTTGTCACCGTAAGCTTCATTACATTCAGAAGTATCCCATTGCAGATTTCCAGAAAACTGTGTTAGTAAACTGAACACTGAAGACAAACTTGTAACTCTGTGAGCTGCATTCACACATCGAATGCAGTTTCTCAGAGGCTTCTTTCGAGTTTTGATCTGAGGTTATTTCCTTCTCACCATACCACACAATGAGCTCCCAAATATCACTTTGCAGAACACAAGATAACAGAGTTAGCAAACTGTTCCAAGAATGGAAGGGTCGAACTCTGAGTGATGAAGTCACACATCAGAAAGCAATCTCTCAGTAAGCTTCTCCTAGTTATTATCTGAAGATATATCCTTTTTCATCATGGGCCCCTATGGCTCCCAAATCTCACTTTGCAGATTCCACGAAAAGAGTGTTAGCAAACTGCTTCCTGAGAACTTAGCAGTAACTCTGGGAGAGGAATTCAGAGAGCAGAAAGAATTTATTAGAAAGCTTTTTCACGATTTGAACTGATGATTTCCTTTATCACCACAGGCCTCAATGCGATTCAAGGAAGTCCTCCTCAGGTTCCTCAAAAACACTGATAGTGGACTGCTGCGTGAAACATAAGTGTAACTCTGAGAGATGAATTCACACATCACCAAGAAGTTTCTAACAAAGCTTCTTTCTAGTTTTCATCTGAGGATACTTCCTTTGTCACCGTAAGCTTCATTACGTTCAGAAGTATCCCATTGCAGATTTCCAGAAAACTGTGTTAGCAAACTGAACACTGAAGACAAACGTGTAACTCTGTGAGTTGCATTCACACATCGAAATGCAGTTTCTCAGAAGGCTTCTTTCCAGTTTTGATCTGAGGTTATTTCCTTTTTCAACATAGCCCACAATGAGCTCCCAAATATCACTTTGCAGAACACAAGATAACAGAGTTAGCAAACTGTTCCAAGAAGGGAAGGTGGAACCTGGTGATGAAGTCACACACATCAGAAAGCAATCTCTCAGTAAGCTTCTCTCTAGTTATTATCTGAAGATGTATCCTTTTTCACCATGGGCCCCTATGGGCTCCCAAATCTCACTTTGCAGATTCCACGAAAAGAGTGTTAGCAAACTGCTTCCTGAGAACTAAGCAGTAACTCTGGGAGAGGAATTCAGAGAGCAGAAAGAAGTTTCTCAGAAAGCTTCTTTCACGATTTGAACTGATGATATTCCTTTATCACCGCAGGATCAATGCGATTCAAAGAAGTCCTCCTCAGGTTCCTCAAAACACTGATAGTGGACTGCTGCATGAAACATAACTGTAACTCTGAGAGATGAATTCACACATCACCAGAAGTTTCTAACAAATCGCTTTCTAGTTTTCATCTGAGATACTTTGTCACCGTAAGCTTCATTACGTTCAGAGTATCCCATTGCAGATTTCCAGAAAACTGTGTTAGCACACTGAACACTGAAGACAAACGTGTAACTCTGTGAGTTGCATCACACATCGAAATGCAGTTTCTCAGAAGGCTTCTTTCCAGTTTTGATCTGAGGTTATTCCTTTTTCACCATAGCCCACAATGAGCTCCCAAATATCACTTTGCAGAACACAGATAACAGAGTAGCAAACTGTTCCAAGAGGAAGGTGGAACTCTGTGTGATGAAGTCACAATCAGAAAGCAATCTCTCAGTAAGCTTCCTCTAGTTATTACTGAAGATATATCCTTTTTCTCATGGGCCCCTAAGGGCTCCCAAATCTCACTTTGCAGATTCCACGAAAAGAGTGTTAGCAAACTGCTTCCTGAGAACTAAGCAGTAACTCTGGGAGAGGAATTCAGAGAGCAGAAAGAAGTTTCTCAGAAAGCTTTTTTACGAATTGAACTGATGATATTCCTTTATCACCGCAGGCCTCAATGCGATTCAAAGAAGTCCTCCTCAGGATCCTCAAAACACTGATAGTGGACTGCTGCATGAAACATAAGTGTAACTCTGAGAGTGAATTCACACATCACCAGGAAATTTCTAACAAAGCTTCTTTCTAGTTTTCATCTGAGGATACTTCCTTTGTCACCGTAAGCTTCATTACGTTCAGAGTATCCCATTGCAGATTTCCAAAAACTGTGTTAGCAAACTGAACACTGAAGACAAACGTGTAACTCTGTGAGTTGCATTCACACATCGAAATGCAGTTTCTCAGAAGGCTTCTTTCCAGTTTTGATCTGAGGTTATTTCCTTTTTCACATAGCCCACAATGAGCTCCCAAATATCACTTTGCAGAACACAAGATAACAGAGTTAGCAAACTGTTCCAAGAAGGAAGGGTGGAACTCTGAGTGATGAAGTCACACATCAGAAGCAATCTCTCAGTAAGCTTTCTCTAGTTATTATATGAAGATATATCCTTTTTCACCATGGGCCCCCATGGGCTCCCAAATCTCACTTTGCAGATTCCACGAAAAGAGTGTTAGCAAACTGCTTCCTGAGAACTAAGCAGTAACTCTGGGAGAGGAATTCAGAGCAGAAAGAAGTTTCTCAGAAAGCTTCTTTCACGATTTGAACTGATGATATTTCCTTTATCACCGCAGGCCTCAATGCGATCAAAGAAGTCCTCCTCAGGTTCCTCAAAAACACTTAGTGGACTGCTGCATGAAACATAAGTGTAACTCTGAGAGATGAATTCACACATCACCAGGAAGTTTCTAACAAAGCTTCTTTCTAGTTTTCATCTGATGATACTTCCTTTGTCACCGTAAGCTTATTACGTTGAGCTATCCCATTGCAGATTTCCAGAAAACTGTTAGCAAATTGAACACTGAAGACAAACGTGTAACTCTGTGAGTTGCACGCACACATCGAAATGCAGTTTCTCCGAAGGCTTCTTCAGTTTTGATCTGAGGTTATTTCCTTTTTCACCATAGCCCACAATGAGCTCCCAAATATCACTTTGCAGAACACAAGATAACAGAGTTAGCAAACTGTTCCAAGAGGGAAAGGTGGAACTCTGTGTGATGAAGTCACACATCAGAAAGCAATCTCTCAGTAAGCTTTCCCTAGTTATTATCTGAAGATATATCCTTTTTCACCATGGGCCCCTATGGCTCCCAAATCTCACTTTGCAGATTCCACGAAAAGAGTGTTAGCAAACTGCTTCCTGAGAACTAAGCAGTAACTCTGGGAGAGGAATTCAGAGAGCAGAAAGAAATTTATCAGAAAGCTTTTTCACGATTTGAACTGATGATATTTCCTTTATCACCAGGCCTCAATGCGATTCAAGGAAGTCCTCCTCAGGTTCCTCAAAAACACTGATAGTGGACTGCTGCATGAAACATAAGTGTAACTCTGAGAGATGAATTCACTCATCACCAGGAAGTTTCTAAAAAAGCTTTTTCTAGTTTTCATCTGAGGATACTTCCTTTGTCACCGTAAGCTTCATTACGTTCAGAAGTATCCCATTGCAGATTCCAGAAAACTGTGTTAGCAAACTGAACACTGAAGACAAACGTGTAACTCTGTGAGTTGCATTCACACATCGAAATGCAGTTTCTCAGAAGGCTTCTTTCCAGTTTTGATCTGAGGTTATTTCCTTTTTCAACATAGCCCACAATGAGTTCCCAAATATCACTTTGCAGAATACAAGATAACAGAGTTAGCAAACTGTTCCAAGAAGGGAAGTGTGGAACCCTGAGTCATGAAGTCACACATCAGAAAGCAATCTCTCAGTAAGCTTCTCTCAGTTATTATCTGAAGATATCCTTTTCACCATGGGCCCCTATGGGCTCCCAAATCTCACTTTGCAGATTCCACGAAAATAGTGTTAGCAAACTGCTTCCTGAGAACTAAGCAGTAACTCTGGGAGAGGAATTCAGAGCGCAGAAAGAAGTTTCTCAGAAAACTTCTTTCACGATTTGAACTGATGATAATTCCTTATCACCGCAGGATTCAATGCGATTCAAAGAAGTCCTCCTCAGGTTCCTCAAAGACATAGTGGACTGCTGCATGAAACATAACTGTAACTCTGAGAGATGAATTCACACATCACCAGTAAGTTTCTAACAAATCTTGGCTTTCTAAAAGAGCAAACTGAACACTGAAGAGAAAGGTTAACTCTGTGAGTTGCATTCACACATTGAAATGCAGTTTTTCAGAAGCCTTCTTTCCAGTTTTGATCTGAAGATATTTCCTTTTTCAACATAGACCTCAGTGAGATCCCAAATATCACTTTGCAGAACACAAGATAACAGAGTGAGCAATCTGTTCCAAGAAGCGAAGGGTGGAACCCTGTGTGATGAAGTCACACATGGGAAAGCAATCTCTCAGCAAGCTTCTCTCTAGTTATTATCTCAGCATATTTCCTTTTTCACCATGGGCCCCTATGGGCTCCCAAATCTCGCTTGGCAGATTCCCCGAAAAGAGGGTTAGCAAAGTGCTTCCTGAGAACTAAGCTGTAACTCTGTGAGAGGAATTCACAGAACACAAAAGTTTCTCAGAAAGCTTCTTTCACGTTTTGAACTGATGATATTTCCTTTATCAGCGTAGACCTCAATGCGATCCAAAGAAGTCCTTCTCAGATTCCTCAAAGACAGTGTTAATGGAATGCTGCATGAAAAATAAGTGTAACTTTGTGAGGTGAATTCACACGTCAACAAGAAGTTCCTAAGAAAGCTTCTTTCTAGTTTTCATCTGAGGATATATCCTGTGTCACCGTAAGCTTCATTGCGTTCAGAAGTATCCCATTGCAGATTTCCAGAAAACTGTGTTAGGAAACTGAACACTGAGGAGAAACGTGTAACTCTGTGAGTTGCATTCACACATCGAAATTCAGTTTCTCAGAAGGCTTCTTTCCAGTTTTGATCTGAGGATATTTCCTTTTTCAAGAGTGCCCTCAGTGAGCTCCAAATATCTCCTTTCAGAGCACAAGATAACAGAGTTACCAAACTCTTCCAAGAAGGGAAGGGTGGAACTTTGTGTGATGAAGTCACACATCAGGAAGCAATCTCTCAGAAAGCTTCTATCTAGTTATAATCTGAGGATATTTCCTTTTTCACCATTGGCCCCTATGGGCTCCCAAAGCTCATTTGGCAGACTCCACGAAAAGAGTGTTAGCAAACTGCTTCCTGAGAACTAAGTTGTAACTCTGTGAGAGTAATTCACAGATCACAAAGAAGTTTCTCAGAAAGCTTCTTTCACGTTTTGAACGGATGATACATCCTTTACCAGCGTAGGCCTAAATGCGATCCAAAGAAGTCCTTCTCAGGTTCCTCAAAGACAGTGTTAATGGACTGCTTCAGGAAACATAAGTGTAATTCTGTGAGATGAATTCACACATCACCAGAAGTTTCCAACAGAGCTTCTTTCTAATTTTCATCTGAGCATATATCCTTTGTCACCGTAAGCATCATTGCATTCAGAAGTATCCCATTGCAGATTTCCAGAAAACTGTGTTAGCAAACTGAACACTGAAGAGAAACGTGTAACTCTGGGAGTTGCATTCACACAACGAAATGCAGTTACTCAAAAGGCTTCTTTCCAGTTTTGATCTGAGGATATTTCCTTTTTTACATAGCTCTCAGTGAGCTCTAAATATCACTTTGCAGAACACAAGATAACAGACTTTAGCAAACTCTTCAAAGAAGAGAAGGGTGGAAACTCTGTGTGATGAAGTCACACATCAGAAAGCAATCTCTCTGAAAGCTTCTCTCTAGTTATTATCTGAGGATATTTTCTTTTTCACCAAGGGCCCCTATGGGCTCCCAAATCTCATTTGGCAGATTCCACGAAAGAGTATTAGCAAACTGCCTCCTGAGAACTAAGCTGTAAAAACCGTGAGAGGAATTCAAAGATCACAAAGAAGTTTCTCAGAAAACTTCTTTCACGTTTTGAAGGGTGATATTTCCTTTACCAGCGTAGGCCTCAATGCGATCCAAAGAAGTCCATCTCAGGTTCCTCAAAGACAGTATTAATGGACTGCTGCATGAAACAGAGATGTAATTCTGTGAGATGAATTCACACAGCACCAAGAAGTTTCTAAGAAAGCTTCTTTCTAGTTCTCATCTGAGGATATTCCTTTGTCACTGTAAGCTTCATGCGTTCAGAAGGATCCCATTGCAGATTTCCAGAAAACTGTGTTAGCAAACTGAACACTGAAGAGAAACGTGTAAATATGTGAGTTGCATTCACACATTGAAATGACGTTTCTCAGAAGGCTTCTTTCCAGTTTTGATCTGAGGATAATTCCTTTTCACCAAGGGCCCCTATGGGCTCCCAAATCTCACTTGGCAGATTCCACGAAAAGAGTGTTAGCAAACTGCTTCCTGAGAACTAAGCTGTAACTCTGTGAGAGGAATTCACAGAACACAAAGAAGTTTCTCAGAAAGCTTCTTTCACGTTTTGAACTGATGATATTTCCTTTATCAGCGTAGGCCTCAATGCGATCCAAAGAAGTCCTTCTCAGGTTCCTCAAAGACAGTGTTAATGGACTGCTGCATGAAACAGACCGTGTAATTCTGTGAGATGAATTCACACAGCACCTAGAAGTTTCTAAGAAAGCTTCTTTCTACTTTTCATCTGAGGATATTTCCTTGTCACCGTAAGCCTTCCATGGTTTAAGAAGGATCCCATTGCAGATTTCCAGAAAACTGTGTTAGCAAACCTAACACTGAAGAGAAACGTGTAATCTGTGAGTTGCATTCATACATTGAAATGCAGTTTCTCAGAAGGCTTCTTTCCAGTTTTGATCTAGGATATTTCCTTTTTTCACCAAGGGCCCCTATGGGCTCCCAAATCTCAATGGCAGATCCACGAAAAGAGTGTTAGCAAACTGCCTCCTGAGAACTAGCTGTAACTCCGTGAGAGGAATTCAAAGATCACAAAGAGTTTCTCAGAAATCTCTTTCACGTTTGGAACGGGTGATATTTCCTTTACCAGCGTAAGGCCTCAATGCGATCCAAAGACGTCCTTCTCAGGTTCCTCAAAGACAGTGTTAGTGGACTTCTGCATGAAACAGACGTGTAATTCTGTGAGATGAATTCACACAGCACCTAGAAGTTTCTAAGAAAGCTTCTTTCTAGTTTTCATCTGAGGATATTTTCCTTTGTCACCATAAGATTCATTGAGTTCAGAAGTATCCCATTGCAGATTTCCAGAAAACTGTGTTAGCAAACTGAACACTGAAGAGAAACGTGTAACATTGTGAGTTGCACTACACATAGAAATGCAGTTTCTCAGAAGGCTTCTTTCCAGTTTTCATCTGAGGATATTTCCTTTTCACCATATCCCTAAGTGAGCTCCCAAAGATCACTTTGCAGAACACAAGATAACAGAGTTAGCAAACGGTTCCAAGTAGGGACGGGTGGAACTCTGTGTGATGAAATCACACATCACAAAGCGATCTCTCAGAAAGCTTCTCTCTAGTTATTAGCTGAGGATATTTCCTTTTTCACCAAGGGCCCCTATGGGCTCCCAAATCTCACTTGGCAGATTCCACGAAAAGAGTGTTAGCAAACTGCTTCCTGAGAAATAAGCTCTAACTCTGTGAGAGGAATTCACAGATCACAAAGAAGTTTCTCAGAAAGCTTCTTTCACGTTTTGAACTGATGATATTTCCTTTATCAGCGTAGGCCTCAATGCTGATCCAAAGAAGTCCTTCTCAGGTTCCTCAAAGACAGTGTTAATGGACTGCTGCATGAAACAGACGTGTAATTCTGTGAGATGAATTCACACGCACCAAGAAGTTCTAAGAAAGCTTCTTTCTAGTTTTCATATGAGGATATTTCCTTTGTCACCGTAAGATTCATTGCGTTCAGAAGTATCCCATTGCAGATTTCCAGAAAACTGTGTTAGCAAACTGAACACTGAAGAGAAACGTGTAACTCTGTGAGTTGCATTCACACATTGAAATGCAGTTTCTCAGAAGCCTTCTTTCCAGTTTTGATCTGAGGATATTTCCTTTTTCAACCTAGACCTCAGTGAGATCCCAAATATCACTTTGCAGAACACAAGATAACAGAGTTAGCAATCTGTTCCAAGAAGGGAAGGGTGGAACTCTGTGTGATGAAGTCACACATCAGAAAGCAATCTCTCAGAAGCTTCTCTCTAGTTATTATGTGAGGATATTTCCTTTTTCATCATGGGCCCCTATGGGCTCCCCAAATATCACATTCCAGATTCCACGAAAGAGTGCTTGGAAAACTGCTTCCTGAAGTCTAAGTTATAAGTCTGTGAGATGAACCTCACAGATCAGAAAGATGTTTCTCAGAAGGCTTCTTTCACGTTTTGAATGGATGAAATTTCCTTTATCAGCGTAGGCCTCAATGTGATCCAAAGAAGCCTTTCTCAGGTTCCTCAAAGACAGTGTTAATGGACTGCTGCACAAAACATAAGTGTAATTCTGTAAGATGAATTCACACATCACCAAGAAGTTTCTAAGAAAGCTTCTTTCTCGTTTTCATCTGAGGATATTTCCTTTGTCACCGTAAGCTTCATTGCGCTATGAAGTAGCTCATTGCAGATTTCCAGAAAACTTACTTAGCAAACCGATCACTGAAGAGAAACGTGTAACTCTGTGAGTTGCATTCATTCATGGCAATGCAGTTTATCAGAAGGCTTCTTTACAGTTTTGATCTGAGGATATTTCCTTTTTCACCATAGACTTCCATCAGCTCCCAAATATACCTTTGCAGAATCCACGACAACAGTGTTAGCAAACTGTTCCAAGAAGGGAAGGGTGGAACTCTGTGTGATGAAGTCACACATCAGAAAGCAATCTCTCAGAAAGCTTCTCTGTAGTTATTATGTGAGGATATTTCCTTTTTCACCATGGGCCCCTATGGGCTCCCAAGTATGACTGTCCAGAATCCATGAAAAGAGTGTTCACAAACTGCTTCCTGAAGTCTAAGTTATACGTTTGTGAGATGAACTCACAGATGAGAAAGAAGTTTCTCAGAAAGCTTCTTTCATGTTTTGAACGGTTGAAATTTCCTTTTTCAGTGTAGGCCTCAATATGATCCAAGGAAGCCCTTCTCAGGTTCCTCAAAGACAGTGTTAATGGACTGCTCCACGAAACATAAGTGTAACTCTGTGAGATGAATTCACACATCACCAAGAAGTTTCTAAGAAAGCTTCATTCTAGTTTTCATCTGAAGATATTTCCTTTGTCACCGTAAGCTTCATTGCGCTAAGAGTATCCCGTTGCAGATTTCCAGAAAACTTCTTAGCAAACTCACTGAAGAGTAACGTGTACTCTGTGAGTTGCATTCACTCATGGCAATGCAGTTTCTCAGAAGGCTTCTTTCCAGTTTTGATCCGAGGATATTTCTTTTTTCACCTTAGCCCTCAATCAGCTCCCAAGGATACATTTGCAGAATCCACGACAACAGGGTTAGCAAACTGTTCCAAGAAGGGAAGGGTGGAACTCTGTGTGATGAAATCACACATCAGAAAGCAATCTCTCAGAAAGCTTCTCTCTAGTTATTATGTGAGGATATTTCCTTTTTCATCATCGGCCCCTATGCGCTCCCAAATATCACTTTCCAGATTCCACGAAAAGAGTTTTAGCGAACTGCTTCCTGGAGTCTAAGTTATAAGTCAGTGAGATGAAATCACAGATCAGAAAGAAGTTTCTCAGAAAGCTTCTGTTTAGATATTATGTGAGGATATTTCCTTTTTCACCATAGACCTCAATGAGTTCCCAAATATAACTTTGCAGAATCCACGACAACAGTGTTAGCAAACTGTTCCAAGAAGGGAAGGGTGGAACTCTGTGTGATGAAGTCACACATCAGAAAGTAATCTATCAGAAAACTTCTCTCTATTTATTATGTGAGGATATTTCCTTTTTCATCATGGGCTCCTATGGGCTCCAAAATATCACATTCCAGATTCCACGAAAATAATGCTAGCAAACTGTTTCCGGGAGTCTAAGTTATAAGTCTGTGAGATGAACTCACAGGTCAGAAAGAAGTTTCTCAGAAGGCTTCTTTCACGTTTTGAACGGATGATATTTCCTTTTTCAGCGTAGGCCTCAATGCGATCCAAAGAAGCCCTTCTCAGGTTCCTCAAAGATAGTATTAATGGACTGCTCCACGAAACATAAGTGTAACTCTGTGAGATGAATTCACACATCACCAAGAAGTTTCTAAGAAAGATTCTTTCTAGTTTTCATCTGTGGATATTTCCTTTGTCACCGTAAGCTTCATTGTGCTATGAAGTATCTAATTGCAGATTTCCAGAAAACTGTGTTAACAAAATGATCACTGAAGAGAAACGTGTAACTCTGTGAGTTGCATTCACACATGGCAATGAGGTTCTCAGAAAGCTTCTCTTTAGTGATTATGTGAGGATATTTCCTTATTCACCGTAGCCCTCAATGAGCTCCCAAATGTACCTTTGCTGAATCCACGACAACAATATTAGCAAACTCTTCCAAGAAGGGAAGGGTGGAACTCTGTATGATGAAGTTACACATCAGAAAGCAATCTCTCAGAAACCTTCTCTCTAGTTATTATATGAGGATATTTCCTTTTTCACCATGGGCCCCTAAGGGCTGCCAAATATCACTTTCCAGATTCCACGAAAAGAGTGTTAGCAAACTGCTTCCTGAAGTCTAAGTTATAAGTGTGTGAGATGAACTCACAGTTCAGAGAGAAGTTTCTCAGAAGGCTTCGTTCACACATTGAATGGATGAAATTTCCTTTATCAGCGTAGGCCTCAATGCGATCCAAAGAAGCCGTTCTCAGATTCCTCAAAGACAGTGTTAATGGACTCCAGAAACATAAGTGTAACTCTGTGAGATGAATTCACACATCACCAAGAAGTTTCTAAGAAAGCTTCTTTCTAGTTTTCCTCTGTGGATATTTCCTTTGTCACCGTAAGGTTCATTGCGCTATGAATTATCTAATTGCAGATTTCCAGAAAACTGTGTTAACAAACTGATCGCCGAAGAGAAACGTTTAACTCTGTGAGTTGCATTCACACATGGCAATGCAGTTTCTCAGAAAGCTTCTCTTTAGTTATTATGTGAGGATATTTCCTTTTTCACCATAGCCCTCAATGAGCTCCCAAATATACCTTTGCAGAATCCACGACAACAGTGTTAGCAAACTGTTCCAAGAAGGGAAGGGTGGAACTCGGTGTGATGAAGCCGCACATCAGAAAAGAATCTCTCAGAATGCTTCTCTCTAGTTATTATGTGAGCATATTTCCTTTTTCACCATGGGCCCCTATGGGCTCCCAAATATCACTTTACAGATTCCAGAAGAAGAGTGTTAGCAAACTTCTTCCTGAAGTCTAAGTTATAGGCCTGTGAGATAAACTCACAGATCAGAAAGAAGTTTCTCAGAAAGCTTCTTTCACGTTTTGAATGATGAAATTTCCTTTATCAGCGTAGGCCTCAATGCGATCCAAAGAAGCCGTTCTCAGATTCCTCAAAGACAGTGTTAATGGACTGCTCCGCGAAACATAAGTGTAACTCTGTGAGATGAATTCACACATCACCAAGAAGTTTCTAAGAAAGCTTCTTTCTAGTTTTCATCTGTGGATATTTCCTTTGTCACCGTAAGGTTCATTGCGCTATGAATTATCGAATTGCAGATTTCCAGAAAACTGTGTTGACAAACTGATCACTGACGAGAAACGTGTAACTCTGTGAGTTGCATTCACACAGGGCAATGCAGTTTCTCAGAAAGCTTCTCTTTATTTCTTACGTGAGGATATTTCCTTTTTCCCCATAACCCTCAATGAGCTCCAAACTATACCTTGGCAGAATCCACGACAACAATGTTAGCAAACTGTTCCCAGAAGGGAAGGGTGGAACTCTGTGTGATGAAGCCATACATCCGAAAGGAATCTCTCAGAAAGCTTCTCTTGTTATTATGTGAGGATATTTCCTTTTTCACCATGGGCCCCTATGGGCTCCCAAATATCACTTTACCGATTCCACGAAAAGAGTGTTATCAAACTGCTTCCTGAAATCTAAGTTATAAGACTGTGAGATGAACTCACAGATCACAAAGAAGTTTCTCAGAAAGCTTCTTTCACGTTTTGAACGGATGAAATTTCCATTATCAGCGTCGGCCTCAATGAGATCCAAAGAAGCCGTTCTCAGATTCCTCAAAGACAGTGTTAATAGACTCCAGAAACATAAGTGTAACTCTGTGAGATGAATTCACACATCACCAAGAAGTTTCTAAGAAAGCTTCTTTCCAGTTTTCATCTGTGGATATTTCCTTTCTCACCGTAAGGTTCATTGCGCTATGAACTATCTAATTGCAGATTTCCAAAAAACTGTGTTAACAAACTGATCACTGAAGAGAAACGTGTAACTCTGTGAGTTGCATTCACACAGGGCAATGCAGTTTCTCAGAAAGCTTCTCTTTAGTTATTATGTGAGGATATTTCCTTTTTCCCCATAACCCTCAATGAGCTCCAAAATATACCTTGGCAGAATCCATGACAACAGTGTTAGCAAACTGTTCCAAGAAGGGAAGGGTGGAACTCTGTGTGATGAAGCCACATATCCGAGAGGAATCTCTCAGAAAGCTTCTCTCTAGTTATTATGTGAGGATATTTCCTTTTTCACCATGGGCCCCTATGGGCTCCCAAATATCACTTTACAGATTCCACAAAAAGAGTGTTAGCAAACTGCTTCCTGAAATCTAAATTATAAGCCTGTGAGATGAACTCACAGATCAGAAAGATGTTTCTCAGAAAGCTTCTTTCACTTTTTGAACGGATGAAATTTCCATTATCAGCGTCGGCCTCAATGCGATCCAAAGAAACCGTTCTCAGATTCCTCGAAGACAGTGTTAATGGACTCCAGAAACATAAGTGTAACTCTGTGAGATGAATTCACACACCACCAAGAAGTTTCTAAGAAAGCTTCTTTCTAGTTTTCATCTGTGGATATTTCCTTTGTCACCGTAAGGTTCATTGCGCTATGAAGTATCGAATTGCAGATTTCCAGAAAACTGTGTTAACAAACTGATCACTGAAGAGAAACGTGTAACTCTGTGAGTTGCATTCACACAGGGCAATGCAGTTTCTCAGAAAGCTTCTCTTTAGTTATTATGTGAGGATATTTCCTTTTTCCCCATAACCCTCAATGAGCTCCACAATATACCTTGGCAGAATCCACGACAACAGTGTTAGCAAACTGTTCCAAGAAGGGAAGGGTGGAACTCTGTGTGATGAAGCCACACATCCGAGAGGAATCTCTCAGAAGGCTTCTCTCTAGTTATTATGTGAGGATATTTCCTTTTTCACCATGGGTCCCTATGGGCTCCCAAATATCACTTTACAGATTTCATGAAAAGAGTGTTAGCAAACTGCTTCCTGATATCTAAGTTGTAAGTTCGTGAGATGAAGTCACAGATCAGAAAGAGTTTTCTCAGAAAGATTCTTTCACGTTTTGAACGGATGAAATTTCCTTTATCAGCGTAGGCCTCAAAGATATCCAAAGAAGCCGTTCTCAGATTCCTCAAAGACAGTGTTAATGGACTGCTCCACGAAACATAAGTGTAACTCTGTGAGATGAATTCACACATCACCAAGAAGTTTCTAAGAAAGCTTCTTTCTAGTTTTCATCTGTGGATATTTCCTTTGTCACCGTAAGGTTCATTGCGCTATGAAGTATCGAATTGCAGATTTCCAGAAAACTGTGTTGACAAACAGATCACTGACGAGAAACGTGTAACTCTGTGAGTTGCATTCACACAGGGCAATGCAGTTTCTCAGAAAGCTTCTCTTTAGTTATTATGTGAGGATATTTCCTTTTTCACCTTAGCCCTCAATGAGCTCCCAAATATACCTTTGCAGAATCCACGACAACAGTGTTAGCAAACTGTTCCAAGAAGGGAAGGGTGGAACTCGGTGTGATGAAGCCGCACATCAGAAAAGAATCTCTCAGAATGCTTCTCTCTAGTTATTATGTGAGGATATTTCCTTTTTCACCATGGGCCCCTATGGGCTCCCAAATATCACTTTACAGATTCCACAAAAAGAGTGTTAGCAAACTGCTTCCTGAAATCTAAATTATAAGTCTGTGAGATGAACTCACAGATCAGAAAGAAGTTTCTCAGAAAGCTTCTTTCACTTTTTGAACGGATGAAATTTCCATTATCAGCGTAGGCCTCAAGCGATCCAAAGAAGCCGTTCTCAGATTCCTCAAAGACAGTGTTAATGGACTGCTCCACGAAACATAAGTGTAACTCTGTGAGATGAATTCACACATCACCAAGACGTTTCTAAGAAAGCTTCTTTCTAGTTTTCATCTGTGGATATTTCCTTTGTCACTGTAAGGTTCATTGCGCTATGAAGTATCGAATTGCAGATTTCCAGATAACTGTGTTAAACAAACTGATCACTGAGAGAAACGTGTAACTCTGTGAGTTGCATTCACACATGGCAATGCAGTTTCTCAGAAAGCTTCTCTTTAGTTATTATGTGAGGATATTTCCTTTTTCACCATAGCCCTCAATGAGATCCCAAATATACCTTTGCAGAATCCACGACAACAGTGTTAGCAAACTGTTCCAAGAAGGGAAGGGTGCAACTCGGTGTGATGAAGCCGCACATCAGAAAGGAATCTCTCAAAATGCTTCTCTCTAGTTATTATGTGAGGATATTTCCTTTTTCACCATGGGCCCCTATGGGCTAACAAATATCACTTTACAGATTCCACAAGAAGAGTGTTAGCAAACTTCTTCCTGAAGTCTAAGTTATAATCCTGTGAGATGAACTCACAGATCAGAAAGAAGTTTCTCAGAAAGCTTCTTTGACGTTTTGAATGATGAAATTTCCTTTATCAGCGCAGGCATCAATGCGATCCAAAGAAGCCGTTCTCAGATTCCTCAAAGACAGTGTTAATGGTCTCCACGAAACATAAGTGTAACTCTGTGAGATGAATTCACACATCACCAAGAAGTTTCTAAGAAAGCTTCTTTCTAGTTTTCATCTGTGGATACTTCCATTGTGACCGTAAGGTTCATTGCGCTATGAAGTATCAAATTGCAGATTTCTAGAAAACTGTGTTTACAAACTGATCTCTGACGAGAAACGTGTAACTCTGTGAGTTGCATTCACACAGGGCAATGCAGTTTCTCAGAAAGCTTCTCTTTAGTTATTATGTGAGGATATTTCCTTTTTCCCCATAACCCTCAATGAGCTCCAAAATATACCTTGGCAGAATCCACGACAACAGTGTTAGCAAACTGTTCCCAGAAGGGAAGGGTGGAACTCTGTGTGATGAAGCCACACATCCGAAAGGAATCTCTCAGAAAGCTTCTCTCTTGTTATTATGTGAGGATATTTCCTTTTTCACCATGGGCCCCTATGGGCTCCCAAATATCACTTTACAGATTCCACGAAAAGAGTGTTAGCAAACTGCTTCCTGAAATCTAAGTTATAAGTCTGTCAGATGAACTCACAGATCACAAAGAAGTTTCTCAGAAAGCTTCTTTCACGTTTTGAACGGATGAAATTTGCATTATCAACGTCAGCCTCAATGCGATCCAAGGAAGCCGTTCTCAGATTCCTCAAAGACAGTGTTAATGGACTCCAGAAACATAAGTGTAACGCTGTGAGATGAATTCACACATCACCAAGAAGTTTCTAAGAAAGCTTCTTTCTAGTTTTCATCTGTGGATATTCCTTTGTCACTGTAAGGTTCATTGCGCTATGAAGCTATCGAATTGCAGATTTCCAGAAACTGTGTTAAAAACTGAATCACTGAAGAGAAACCGTGCAACTACTGTGAGTTGCATTACACACAGGGCAATGTAGTTTCTCAGAAAGCTTCTCTTTCCGTATTATGTGAGAATATTTCCTTTTTCACCATAACCCTCAAATGAGCTCCAAAATATACCTTGACAGTAATCCACGACAACAGTGTTAGCAAACTGTTCCAAGAAGGGAAGCGGTGGAACTCTGTGTGATGAAGCCACACATCATGAAAGGAATCTCTCAGAAAGCTTCTCTCTAGTTATTATGTGAGGATATTTCCTTTTTCACAATGGGCCCCATGGGCTCCCAAATATCACTTTACAGATTCCACGAAAAGAGTGTTAGCAAACTGCTTCCTGAAGTCTAAGTTATAAGTCTGTGAGATGAACTCACAGATCAGAAAGAAGTTTCTCAGAAAGCTTCTTTCACGTTTGAACGATGAAATTTCCATTATCAGCGTAGGCCTCAATGCGATCCAAAGAAGCCGTTTCAGATTCCTCAAAGACAGTGTTAATGCACTGCTCCACGAAACATAAGTGTAACTGTGTGAGATGAATTCACACATCACCAAGAATTTTCTAAGAAAGCTTCTTTCTAGTTTTCATCTGTGGATATTTCGTTTGTCACCGTAAGGTTCATTGCGCTATGAAGTATCTAATTGCAGATTTCCAGAAAACTGTGTTAACAAACTGATCGCTGAAGAGAAACGTGTAACCCTGTGAGTTGCATTCACACATGGCAATGCAGTTTCTCAGAAAGCTTCTCTTTAGTTATTATGTGAGGATATTTCCTTTTTCACGATAGCCCTCAATGAGCTCCCAAATATACCTTTGCAGAATCCACGACAACAGTGTTAGCAAACTGTTCCAAGAAGGTAAGGGTGGAACTCTGTGTGATGAACTCACACATCAGAAAGCAATCTCTCAGAAAGCTTCTCTCTAGTTATTATCTGAGGATATTTCCTTTTTCACCAAGGGCCCCTATGGGCTTCCCAAATCTCATTTGGCAGATTCCACGAAAAGAGTGTTAGCAAACTGCCTCCTGAGAACTAAGCTGTAACTCCGTGAGAGGAATTCAAAGATCACAAAGAAGTTTTTCAGAAAGCTTCTTTCACGTTTTGAACGGGTGATATTTCCTTTACCAGCGTAGGCCTCAATGCGATCCAAAGAAGTCCTTCTCAGGTTCCTCAAAGACAGTATTAATGGACTGCTGCATGAAACAGAGGTGTAACTCTGTGAGATGAATTCACACAGCACCAAGAAGTTTCTAAGAAAGCTTCTTTCTAGTTTTCATCTGAGGATATTTCCTTTGTCACCGTAAGCTTCATTGCGTTCAGAAGGATCCCATTGCAGATTTCCAGAACACTGTGTTAGCAAACTGAAGACTGAAGAGAAACGTGTAAATCTGTGAGTTGCCTTCACACATTGAAATGCAGTTTCTCAAAAGGCTTCTTTCCAGTTTTGATCTGAGGCTATTTCCTTTTTCACCAAGGGCCCCTATGGGCTCCCAAATCTCACTTGGCAGATTCCACGAAAAGAGTGTTAGCAAACTGCTTCCTGAGAACTAAGCTGTAACTCTGTGAGAGGAATTCACAGAACACAAAGAAGTTTCTCACAAAGCTTCTTTCACGTTTAGAACTGATGATATTTCCTTTATCAGCGTAGGCCTCAATGCGATCCAAAGAAGTCCTTCTCAGGTTCCTCAAAGACAGTGTTAATGGACTGCTGCATGAAACAGACGTGTAATTCTGTGAGATGAATTCACACAGCACCAAGAACTTGCTAAGAAAACTTCTTTCTAGTTTTCATCTGAGGATATTTCCTTTGTCACCGTAAGCTTCATTGCGTTCAGAAGGATCCCATTGCAGATTTCCAGAAAACTGTGTTAGCAACTGAACACTGAAGAGAAACGTGAAACCTCTGTGAGTTGCACTCACTCACGGCAATGCAGTTTCTCAGAGGCTTCTTTCCAGTTGTGATCCAAGGTTATTTCCTTTTTCACCATATACCCTCAGTGGAGCTCCCAAAGATCGCTTTGCAGAAACACAGGATACAGAGTTAGCAAACGGTTCCAAGTAGGATGGGTGGAACTCTGTTGTGATGAAGTCACAATCAGAAAGTGATCTCTCGAAAGCATCTCTCTAAGATATATGTGAGGATATTTCCTTTTTCACCATGGGCCCCTAGGGGCTTTCAAATATACTTTCCAGAATCCACGAGAGAAGAGTGTTCATATACTGCTTCCTGAAGTCTAAGTTATACGTCTGTGAGATGAACTCACAGATCAGAACGAAGTTTCTCAGAAAGCTCTTCATGTTTTCGAACGGGGTGAAAATTCCTTGTTCATGTAGGCCTGAATGCGATCCAAGGAAGCCCTGCGCAGGATCCTCAAAGACAGGTGTTAATAGGACTGCTCCAAGAAACATAAGTGTAACTCTGTGAGCTGAATTCACACATCACCAAGAAATTTCTTAGACAGCTTTTTTCTAGTTTTCATCTGAGGATATTTCCTTTGTCACCTTAAGCTTCATTGCGCTAAGAGGTATCCCATTGCAGTTTTCCAGAAAACTTAGTTAGCAAACTGATCACTAAAGAGAAACGTGTAACTCTGTGAGTTGCATTCACTCATGGCAATGTAGTTTCTCAGAAGGCTTCTTTCCAGTTTTGATCTTAGGATATTTCCTTTTTCACCGTAGCCCTCAATGAGCTCTACAATAGAGCTATGCAGTATCCACGATAACAGTGTTAGCAAACTGTTCCAAGAAGGGAACGGTGGAACTCTGTGTGATGAAGTCACACATCAGAAAGCAATCTCTCAGAAAGCTTCTCTCTAGTTATTATGTGAGGATATTTCCTTTTTCATCATGGGCTCCTATGGGCTCCCAAATATCACATTCCAGATTCCACGAAAATAGTGTTAGCAAACTGCTTCCTGAAGTCTAAGTTTTAAGTCTGTGAGATGGACTCACAGAACAGAAAGAAGTTTCTCAGAAGGCTTCTTTCACATTTTGAAAGGATGATATTTCATTTTTCAGCGTAGGCCTCAATGCGATCCAAGGAAGCCCTTCTCAGGTTCCTCAAAGACAGTATTAATGGACTGCTCCACGAAACATAAGTGTAACTCTGTGAGATGAATTCACACATCACCAAGAAGTTTCGAAGAAAGCTTCTTTCTAGTTTTCATCTGTGGATATTTCCTTTGTCACCGTAAGCTTCATTGCGCTATGAAGTATCTCATTGCAGATATCCAGAAAACTTAGTTAGCAAACTGATCACTGAAGAGAAACGTGTAACTCTGTGTGTTGCATTCACTCATGGCAATGCAGTTTCTCAGAAGGCTTCTTTCCAGTTTTGATCTGAGGATATTTCCTTTTTCTCCATAGCACTCAATGAGCTCCCTAATATACCTTTGCAGAATCCACGACAACAGTGTTAGCAAACTGTTCCCAGAAGGGAAGAGTGGAACTCTGTGTGATGAAGTCACAGGTCAGAAAGCAATCTCTCAGAAAGCTTCTCTGTAGTTATTATGTGAGGATATTTCCTATTTCATCATGGGCCCCTATGGGATCCCCAATATCACTTCCAGAATCCACGAATAGACTGTTCGCAAACTGCTTCCTGACGTCTAAGTTATACGTCTGTGAGATGAACTCACAGATCAGAAAGAAGTTTCTCAGAAAGCTTCTTTCACATTTTGAATGCATAAAATTTTCTTTATCAGCGTAGGCCTCAATGCGATCCAAAGAAGCCGTTCTCAGATTCCTCAAAGACAGTGTTAATGGACTGCTCCACGAAACATAAGTGTAACTCTGTGAGATGAATTCACACATCACTAAGACGTTTCTACGAAAGCTTCTTTCTAGTTTTCATCTGTGGATATTTCCTTTGTCACTGTAAGGTTCATTGCGCTATGAAGTATCGAATTGCAGATTTCCAGAAAACTGTGTTAAAAAAATGATCACTGAGGAGAAACGTGAACTCTGTGAGTTGCATTCACACATGGCTATGCAGTTTCTCAGAAAGTTTCTCTTTAGTTATTATGTGAGGATATTTCCTTTTTCACCATAGCCCTCAATGAGATCCCAAATATACCTTTGCAGAATCCACGACAACAGTGTTAGCAAACTGTTCCAAGAAGGGAAGGGTGGAACTCTGTGTGATGAAGCCACACATCAGAAAGTAATCTCTCAGAATGCTTCTCTGTAGTTATTAGGTGAGGATATTTCCTTTTTCACCTTGGGCCCCTATGGGCTCCCAAATATCACTTTACATATTCCACGAAAAGAGTGTTAGCAAACTGCTTCCCTGAAGTCTAAGTTATAAGCTGTCAGATGAACTCACAGATCAAAAGAAGTTCTAAAAGAAACTTCTTTCCCGTTTTGAAGGCATGAAATTTGCTTTTTATCACCGTGTCGCTCAATATCGATCCAAGAGAAGCCGCTTCTCAGATTCCTCAAAAGTGTTAATGGACTCCCACGAACAATAAGTGTACCTTTGTGAGATGAATTCACACATCCAAAAGTTACTAGAAAGCTTCTTTATAAGTTTTCATCTGTGGATATTTCCTTGTTCCACTGTTGGGTTCATTGCGCAGTGACTATCGAATCTGGCAGATTTCGCAGTACACTGTGTTAACCTAAAACAATAGTGGAGAACCCTGTCCCTCTGTGAGGTTGGCATCCCAAGTGGCAATGAGATTTTCCGAAACGCTTTCTTTTTCTTATGTTAGGATATTTCCTTTTTCACCATAAGCCCTGCAAGAGCTCGCAAAATATACCTTTGCAGAATCCACGACAACATGTGAGCAAACTGTTCCAAGAAGAAGGTGGAACTCGTGTGATGAAGCCTCAACATCTGAAAGGAATATCTCTCAAAGCTTCGCTCTAGTTATTATGTGAGGTATATCCTTTTTCACAACCATGGCCCCCAGGGGCTCCCCAAATTCACTTTACAGATTCCACGAAAGAGCTGTAGCAGAACTGCTTCCTGAAGTCTAAGTTTATAAGTCTGGTGAGATGAAATTCACAGATCAGAAAGAAGTTTCTTCAAAGCTTCGTTCACGTTTTGAACGATGAATTCCTTATCAGGCGTAGGCCAATGCGATCCAAGAGAAGCCTTCTCAGATTCCTCAAAGAGTGTTTAATGGACTGCTCCACGAAACAATAGTGTAACTCTGTGAGATGAATTACACATCCAGAAGTGTAAGAAAGCTTCTTTCTAGTTTTAATCTGGGATATTTCCTTTGTCACCGTAAGTTCATTGCGCTAAGAGTATCATTGCAGATTTCCCAGAAAACTGTGTTACTAACTGATCACTGAAGGAGAAACGTTGTATAGAGTGAGTGCATTCACACGGAATGCCATTTCGAAAGCTTCTTCCAGTTTTTGATTGAGGATATTTCCTTTTTCACCATAGCCCTCAATGAGCTCCCAATATACCTTTGGGAATCCTGACAACAGTGTTAGCACACGTTCCAGAAGGGAAGGTGGAACTCGGTGTGATGAAGTCACACATCAGAAAGCAATCCTCTCAGAACTTCTCTCTAGTTATTATGGATAATATTCCTTTTTCACTTGGCCATGGGCTCCAAATTCACTTTCCAGTATCCACGAAAGAGGGTTGCAAAGACTTCCTGAGCGTCTACTTATACTGTCTGTGAATGAACTCACAGATCAGAAAGAAGTTTTCTCAGAAAGCTTCTTTCACGTTTTGAACGATGAAATCTTCTTATCAGCGTAGGCCTCAATCGATCAAAGAGCCCTCTCAGGTTCCTCAAAGCGAGTGTTAATGGACTGCTGCCATGAAACATAAGTGTAACTCTGTGAGATGAAGTCACACATCCCAAGAAGTTTCTAGAAGAAGCTCTTCCTAGTTTTCATCTGTGGATATTTCCTTGTCACCGTAAGTTTCATTGCGCATGAAGTATCTAATGGCAGATTTCCAAACAAACGTGTTAGACAAACTGAATCACTGAAGAGAAACTTGGACTCTGTGAGTTGCATTCACACATCTGGCAATGCAGTTTCTCAGAAGGCTTCTCTTTAGTTATGATGGAGGTTATTCGTTTTTTCACCATGGGACCTTGAGCGCCGCAATACACTTCCAAGATCCACAAAAGAGAGTGTTAGCAAACTGCTTCCTGAAGCTAGTTAAAGTCATGTGAGATGAACTTCACAGATCAGAAGTTCTCGCTCAGAAGCTTGCTTTCACTTGTTGAACGGATATTCCTTATCAGCGTGCAGGCCTCAATGCGATCCAGGAAGCCCGTCTCAGGTCTAAACAAGTGTTAATGGACTGCTTCACGAACAGTAAGTTTAACGCGCGTGAGATGAATCACACGATCACCAAAGAACGAAGAAGCTCTTCTCAGTTTTCACTGAGGATATTTCCTTCGTCACCGTAAGCTCATGCGCAAGGGTATCCCAGGGGGAGGGGGGGGGGGGAGGGGGGGGGGGGAAGGGGGGGGGCATTGCAGATTTCCAGAAAACTGTGTTAGCAACTGACCACTGAGAGAGAAACGTGTACCTCTGTTGAGTTGCATTCACACGTGAAAGCAGTTTCTCAAAGGCTTCTTTCCAGTTTTGATCTGATGATATTCCTTTCACCATAGCCACCATGAGCTCCCAAATATACCTTTGCAGAATCAGGAACAGGTTAGCACACTGTTCCAAGAAGGGAACGGTGTGAACTCTGGTGTGATATTCACACATCAGAAAGCAATCTCTCAGAAAGCTTCTCGTCTAGTATTATGTAGATATTTCCTTTTCAACTTGGGCCCAGTGCTCCCAAATATTCCTTTCCAGTATCCACGAAAAGAGTGTCAAATGCTTCCTGAAGTTAATTATAGTCTGTGAGATGAACTCACAGATCAGAAGAAGTTTCTCAGAAAGCTTCTTTGCACGGTTTTGAACAGGATGAAATTTCCTTTAGTCAGACGTAGGCGTCAATGCATCCAAGAGAAGTCCCTTCTCAGTTTTTCTCAAAGACGTTATTAATGGGATGCGCCATGAAACATAAGTGGAACTCTTGTGAGATGAATTCACAGCACAGCCAAGAAGTTTCTAGAAAGCTTCTTTCTAGTTTTATCTGGATATTTCCTTTGTCACCGAAGTTCATTGCAGCTACTGAAAGTATCTAATTGCGATTTCCAAAAAACTGTGGTTAACAAACGTGATCACAAGGAAACTGTAACTCTACTGTGAGTTGCAATTACACATGGCAATGCAGTTTCTCAGAAGCTTCTCTTTAGTTAGGATGTGAGGTTATTTCGTTTTCACATGGGCCCTATGAGCTCCCAAATATCACATTCCAGAATCCACAAAAAGAGTGTTAGACAAACTGCTTCCTGAAGGTCTTGAGGTTTATAAGTCTCGTTGTAAATGACTCACAGATTCAATAGAAGTTTCTCAGAAGGCTTCTTTCACGTTTGAACGGAATGAATTTCCTTTATCGTGTGCAGGCCTCAATGCAATCCAAGGAAGCCCTTCTCAGGTTTCCTCAAACAGTGTTAATGGACTGCTCACGAAACAAAGTGTCAACTCTGTGAGATGAATTCACACATCACCAAGAATTTCTAAGAAGCTTCTTCTAGTTTTCAGATGAGATATTTCCTTGTCACGTAAGCTATCAGAGCGCTAAGGTATCCCATGCAGATTCCAGAAAACTAGTTAGCAACTGATCACTGAAGAGAAACGTGTAACTCTGTGATTGAATTCACACTCATGAAATGCAGTTTCCTCAAAAAGGCCTTCTTTCCAGTTTTGATCTGAGGATATCCCTTTTCACCATAGCCCCATGAGCTCCCAATATATACCTTTTGCAGAATCAGACAACAGTGTTAGACATGTTCCAAGAAGGGAGTGTGGAACCTGTGTGATGAAAGTCAACATCAGAAAGCAATCTCTCAGAAGCTTCCTCGCTAGTATTAGTGGAGGATATTTCCTTTTCACTAGCCAACTATGGGCCCCAAATATTCATTCCAGAACCCACGAAAAAGTGTTCGCAATGCTTCCTGACGCCTAAGTTACGTCTGTGAGATGAACTCACAGATTCAGAAAGAAGTTTCTCAGAAAGTCGTCTTTCACGTTGAACAGATGAAATTTCCTTTTTAGTCAGCGTAGGCCTCAATGCGATCCAAGAAGCCTTCTTCAGTTTTCCTCAAAGACAGTGTTAATGGACTGCTCCGAAACATAGTGTAACTCTGGCGAGATAATTCACACATCACCAAGAGTTTCAGAAAGCTTCTTTCTAGTTGTTCTCTGCATGTATATTTCCGCTTGTCACCGTAAAGTTCATTGCG
>NW_022141696.1:0-405 GCF_007565055.1 Rhinopithecus roxellana
CAGGACAACAGTGTAGCAAACTGTTCCAAGAAGGGAAGGGTGGTGGAACTCTGTGAGATGAAGTCACACATCAGAAAGCAATCTCTAGAAAGCTTCTCTCTAGTTATTATGTGAGGAGATCCCTTTTTCACCATGGGCCCCTATGGGCTCCCAAGTATCACTTTAAAGATCCACGAAAAGAGTGATAGCAAACTGCTTCCTGAGGTTTAAGTTATAAGTGTGAGATGAACTCACAGATCAGAAAGAAGTTTCTCAGAAAGCTTCTTCACTTTTGAACGGATGAAATTTCCTTTGTCAGCGTAGGCCTCAATGCGATCCAAAGAGCCCTTCTCAGTTTCCTCAAGACAGTGTTAATGACTGCCACGAAACAAGTGTAACTCTGTGAGATGAATTCACACATCACCA
>NW_022141697.1:0-9543 GCF_007565055.1 Rhinopithecus roxellana
TGTACCTTTGCTCCGCATGACCCACTTGACTTTTCAGGGAATATTCTATCCCCTTTCCTATCTTTAACTAGTATAACTAATGGGGCGAAGAAAAAAGGAAGAAGGAGAAGTTCGGCAGAGCGCAGAAGAAAACAAAAAAACAAGGCGGACAAGGGGATCAGTAAATAGGAAAACGCCAGGAAAGGGTGAGAAATAAGTTGGTTGTTTAAGGTACCCAGCGTTAAGTACCGTTGTTATGGTAGCAGTTGGAATCTAGTCATATATGCATTTAAAAAAATATTCAGGAACCATAAGAAAACTAGAGGAGGATACAGTCAAAACCACTAGAAAAAAGAGAAATTCTTTTTCAAAAAAGTTCAATTAATATTCAGGTAGAAAAGTAAAAGAAATACAAAAGAATAGACTAGGGAAAAACAGAAAACAAGTAATAAAATGGCAAATTAGGCACGAAGATCAGTAATTGCTGTAAGGTAAAGGTGTAATTTACACAAACAGATATATGTAGAGTGGACATATGAAAAAAAGCAACATATGATGTTTAAAGAAATTAACTCAAATTCAACACATAGGTAGATTGAACGTAAAAGGATGAGAAATGATATTTATGCACCATTATTTTGAAAAAAGTACATGCAGGCCTATTGATAATCGATAAAATTAAATTTCACGCAAAGGAAATTATTAAATAAAAGGGTGAACAACATGTAATGATAAACGAAAGCAGTCTACCAAGAAAGACATAAGGGTTTAGGTGTTAGGTCAAAACACAGTTTTTGTTTTATGTCAGATGTATGAAGCAAAAGCTGATAGAGGGGGGGGGGGGACGGAAAGCAAGCAATGGCCGAATAGGAACAACTCCAGTCTCCACTCCCAGCGCGAGCGACACAAGAGACCGGTGATTTCTGCATTTTCAACTGAGGTACTGGGGTCATCTCACTAGGGAGTGCCGGACAATCGGTGCTGGTCAGCTGCTGCAGCCTGACCAGCGAGAGCTGAAGCAGGGCGAGGCATCGCCTCACCTGGAAGCGCAAGGGGGAAGGGGATCCGTTTTCCTAGCCAGGGGAACTGAGACACACAACACCTGGAAAATCGGGTAACTCCCACCCCAATACTGCGCTGTAAGCATACAGGCACCCAGGAGAATATATCCCACACCTGGCCGGGAGGGTCCCACGCCCACGAAGCCTCCCTCACTGCTAACACAGCAGTCTGCCGCGATCTATCCGCAAGGCAGCAGCGAGGCTGGGGGAGGGGCGCCCGCCATTGCTGAGGCTTAAGTAGGTAAACAAAGCCGCTGGGAAGCTCGAACTGGGTGGAGCTCACAGCAGCTCAAGGAAGCCTGCCTGTCTCTGTAGTCTCCACCTCTGGGGACAGCGCACAGCTGAAGACCAACAGGGGAAGTAGCGGGAGCCGGTGCAGACGCGAACGACTCTGTCTGACAGCTTTGGGGAGAGCCGTGGATCTCCCAACGCGGAGGTTGAGATCTGAGAACGGACAGACTGCCTGCTCAGGTGTGTCCCTGACCCCTGAGTAGCCTAGCTGGGAGAAATCCCCCACTAGGGGCAGTCTGACACCCCACACCTCACAGGGTGGAGTACACCCCTGAGAGGAACTTCCAAAGGAAGAATCAGACAGGTACACTCGCTGTTCAGCAATATTCTATCTTCGGCAACCTCTGCTGCTGATACCCAGGCAAACAGGGTCTGGAGTGGACCTCAAGCAATCTCCAACAGACCAACAGACAGTCCTTCTGACTGTCAGAAGGAAAACTATCAAACAGGAAGGACACCTATACCAAAACCCCATCAGTACGTCACCACCATCAAAGACCAGAGACAGATAAAACCACAAAGATGGGGAAGAAGCAGGGCAGAAAAGCTGGAAATTCAAAAAATAAGAGCGCATCTCCCCTGCAAAGGAGCGCAGCCCATCGCCAGCAACGGATCAAAGCTGGTCAGAGAATGACTTGGACGAGAGGAGAGAAGAAGGCTTCAGTCCATCAAACTTATCAGAGCTAAAGGAGGAATTACGTACCCAGCGCAAAGAAACTAAAAATCTTGAAAAAAGAGTGGAAGAATTGACAGCTAGACTAATTAATGCAGAGAAGATCATAAACGAAATGACAGAGATGAAAACCATGACACGAGAAATACGTGACAAATGCACAAGCTTCAGTAACCGACTCGATCAACTGGAAGAAAGAGTATCAGCGATTGAAGATCAAATGAATGAAATGAAGCGAGAAGAGAAACCAAAAGAAAAAAGAAGAAAAAGAAATGAGCAAAGCCTGCAAGAAGTATGGGATTACGTAAAAAGACCAAATCTACGTCTGATTGGGGTGCCTGAAAGTGAGGGGGAAAATGGAACCAAGTTGGAAAACACTCTTCAGGATATCATCCAGGAGAACTTCCCCAACCTAGTAGGGCAGGCCAACATTCAAATTCAGGAAATACAGAGAACGCCACAAAGATACTCCTCCAGAAGAGCAACTCCAAGACACATAATTGCCAGATTCACCAAAGTTGAAATGAAGGAAAAAATCTTAAGGGCAGCCAGAGAGAAAGGTCGGGTTACCCACAAAGGGAAGCCCATCAGACTAACAGCAGATCTCTCGGCAGAAACTCTACAAGCCAGAAGAGAGTGGGGGCCAATATTCAACGTTCTTAAAGAAAAGAATTTTAAACCCAGAATTTCATATCCAGCCAAACTAAGTTTCATAAGTGAAGGAGAAATAAAATCCTTTACAGATAAGCAAATGCTTAGAGATTTTGTCACCACCAGGCCTGCCTTACAAGAGACCCTGAAGGAAGCCCTAAACATGGAAAGGAACAACCGGTACCAGCCATCGCAAAAACATGCCAAAATGTAAAGACCATCGAGGCTAGGAAGAAACTGCATCAACTAACGAGCAAAATAACCAGTTAATATCATAATGGCAGGATCAAGTTCACACATAACAATATTAACCTTAAATGTTAATGGACTAAATGCTCCAATTAAAAGACACAGACTGGCAAACTGGATAAAGAGTCAAGACCCATCAGTCTGCTGTATTCAGGAGACCCATCTCACATGCAGAGACATACATAGGCTCAAAATAAAGGGATGGAGGAAGATCTACCAAGCAAATGGAGAACAAAAAAAAGCAGGGGTTGCAATCCTAGTCTCTGATAAAACAGACTTTAAACCATCAAAGATCAAAAGAGACAAAGAAGGCCATTACATAATGGTAAAGGGATCAATTCAACAGGAAGAGCTAACTCTCCTAAATATATATGCACCCAATACAGGAGCACCCAGATTCATAAAGCAAGTCCTTAGAGACTTACAAAGAGACTTAGACTCCCATACAATAATAATGGGAGACTTCAACACTCCGCTGTCAACATTAGACAGATCAACGAGACAGAAAGTTAACAAGGATATCCAGGAATTGAACTCATCTCTGCACCAAGCGGACCTAATAGACATCTATAGAACTCTCCACCCCAAATCAACAGAATATACATTCTTCTCAGCACCACATCGCACTTATTCCAAAATTGACCACATAATTGGAAGTAAAGCACTCCTCAGCAAATGTAAAAGAACAGAAATTATAACAAACTGTCTCTCAGACCACAGTGCAATCAAACTAGAACTCAGGACTAAGAAACTCAATCAAAACCGCTCAACTACATGGAAACTGAACAACCTGCTCCTGAATGACTACTGGGTACATAACGAAATGAAAGCGGAAATAAAGATGTTCTTTGAAACCAATGAGAACAAAGATACAACATACCAGAATCTCTGGGACACATTTAAAGCAGTGTGTAGGGAAATTTATAGCACTAAATGCCCACAAGAGAAAGCAGGAAAGATCTAAAATTGACACTCTAACATCACAATTAAAAGAACTAGAGAGGCAAGAGCAACACATTCAAAAGCTAGCAGAAGGCAAGAAATAACTAAGATCAGAGCAGAACTGAAGGAGATAGAGACACAAAAAACCCTCCAAAAAATCAATGAATCCAGGAGTTGGTTTTTTGAAAAGATCAACAAAATTGACAGACCGCTAGCAAGGCTAATAAAGAAAAAAGAGAGAGGAATCAAATAGATGCAATAAAAAATGATAAAGGGGATATCACCACTGACCCCACAGAAATACAAACTACCATCAGAGAATACTATAAACGCCTCTACGCAAATCAACTAGAAAATCTAGAAGAAATGGATAATTTCCTGGACACTTACACTCTCCCAAGGCTAAACCAGGAAGAAGTTGAATCCCTGAATAGACCAATAGCAGGCTCTGAAATTGAGGCAACAATTAATAGCCTACCCACCAAAAAAAGTCCAGGACCAGATGGATTCACAGCTGAATTCTACCAGAGGTACAAGGAGGAGCTGGTACCATTCCTTCTGAAACTATTCCAATCAATAGAAAAAGAGGGAATCCTCCCTAACTCATTTTATGAGGCCAACATCATCCTGATACCAAAGCCTGGCAGAGACACAACAAAAAAGAGAATTTTAGACCAATATCCCTGATGAACATTGATGCAAAAATCCTCAATAAAATACTGGCAAACCGGATTCAGCAGCACATCAAAAAGCTTATCCACCATGATCAAGTGGGCTTCATCCCTGGGATGCAAGGCTGGTTCAACATTCGCAAATCAATAAACGTAATCCAGCATATAAACAGAACCAAAGACAAGAACCACATGATTGTCTCAATAGATGCAGAAAAGGCTTTTGACAAAATTCAACAGCCCTTCATGCTAAAAACGCTCAATAAATTCGGTATTGATGGAACGTACCTCAAAATAATAAGAGCTATTTATGACAAACCCACAGCTAATATCATACTGAATGGGCAAAAACTGGAAAAATTCCCTTTGAAAACTGGCACAAGACAGGGATGCCCTCTCTCACCACTCCTATTCAACATAGTGTTGGAAGTTCTGGCTAGGGCAATCAGGCAAGAGAAAGAAATCAAGGGTATCCAGTTAGGAAAAGAAGAAGTCAAATTGTCCCTGTTTGCAGATGACATGATTGTATATTTAGAAAACCCCATCGTCTCAGCCCAAAATCTCCTTAAGCTGATAAGCAACTTCAGCAAAGTCTCAGGATACAAAATTAATGTGCAAAAATCACAAGCATTCTTATACACCAGTAACAGACAAGCAGAGAGCCAAATCAGGAATGAACTTCCATTCACAATTGCTTCAAAGAGAATAAAATACCTAGGAATCCAGCTTACAAGGGATGTAAAGGACCTCTTCAAGGAGAACTACAAACCACTGCTCAGTGAAATCAAAGAGGACACAAACAAATGGAAGAACATACCATGCTCATGGATAGGAAGAATTATCGTGAAAATGGCCATACTGCCCAAGGTTATTTATAGATTCAATGCCATCCCCATCAAGCTACCAATGAGTTTCTTCACAGAATTGGAAAAAACTGCTTTAAAGTTCATATGGAACCAAAAAAGAGCCCGCATTGCCAAGACAATCCTAAGTCAAAAGGACAAAGCTGGAGGCGTCACGCTACCTGACTTCAAACTATACTACAAGGCTACAGTAACCAAAACAGCATGGTACTGGTACCAAAACAGAGATATAGACCAATGGAACAGAACAGAGTCCTCAGAAATAATACCGCACATCTACAGCCATCTGATCTTTGACAAACCTGAGAGAAACAAGAAATGGGGAAAGGATTCCCTATTTAATAAATGGTGCTGGGAAAATTGGCTAGCCATAAGTAGAAAGCTGAAACTGGATCCTTTCCTTACCCCTTATACGAAGATTAATTCAAGATGGATTAGAGACTTAAATGTTAGACCTAATACCATAAAAACCCTAGAAGAAAATCTAGGTAGTACCATTCAGGACATAGGCATGGGCAAGGACTTCATGTCTAAAACACCAAAAGCAACGGCAGCAAAAGCCAAAATTGACAAATGGGATCTAATTAAACTAAAGAGCTTTTGCACAGCAAAAGAAACTACCATCAGAGTGAACAGGCAACCTACAGAATGGGAGAAAATTTTTGCAACCTACTCATCTGACAAAGGGCTAATATCCAGAATCTACAAAGAACTCAAACAAATATACGAGAAAAAAACAAACAACCCCATCAAAAAGTGGGGAAAGGATATGAACAGACATTTCTCAAAAGAAGATATTCATACAGCCAACAGACACATGAAAAAATGCTCATCATCACTCGCCATCAGAGAAATGCAAATCAAAACCACAATGAGATACCATCTCACACCAGTTAGAATGGCAATCATTAAGAAGTCAGGAAACAACAGGTGTTGGAGAGGATGTGGAGAAATAGGAACACTTTTACACTGTTGGTGGGATTGTAAACTAGTTCAACCATTATGGAAAACAGTATGGCAATTCCTCAAGGATCTAGAACTAGATGTACCATATGACCCAGCCATCCCACTACTGGGTATATACCCAAAGGATTATAAATTAGTCTACTACAAAGACACATGTACACGTATGTTTATTGCGGCACTATTCACAATAGCAAAGACTTGGAATCAACCCAAATGTCCATCTGTGACAGACTGGATTAAGAAAATGTGGCACATATACACCATGGAATACTATGCAGCCATAAAAAAGGATGAGTTTGCGTCCTTTGTAGGGACATGGATGCAGCTGGAAACCATCATTCTTAGCAAACTATCACAAGAAGAGAAAACCAAACACCGCATGTTCTCACTCATAGGTGGGAACTGAACAATGAGATCACTTGGACTCGGGAAGGGGAACATCACACACTGGGGCCTATCATGGGGAGGGGGGAGGGGGGAGGAGGGAGGGATTGCATTGGGGAGTTATACATGATATAAATGATGAATTGATGGGTGCTGAGAGTTGATGGGTGCAGCACACCAACATGGCATAAGTATACATATGTAACAAACCTGCACGTTATGCACATGTACCCTAGAACTTAAAGTATAAAAAAAAAAAAAAAAAAAAAAAAAAAAAAAATGATAAAGGGGATATCACCACTGACCCCACAGAAATACAAACTACCATCAGAGAATACTATAAACGCCTCTACGCAAATCAACTAGAAAATCTAGAAGAAATGGATAATTTCCTGGACACTTACACTCTCCCAAGGCTAAACCAGGAAGAAGTTGAATCCCTGAATAGACCAATAGCAGGCTCTGAAATTGAGGCAACAATTAATAGCCTACCCACCAAAAAAAGTCCAGGACCAGATGGATTCACAGCTGAATTCTACCAGAGGTACAAGGAGGAGCTGGTACCATTCCTTCTGAACTATTCCAATCAATAGAAAAAGAGGGAATCCTCCCTAACTCATTTTATGAGGCCAACATCATCCTGATACCAAAGCCTGGCAGAGACACAACAAAAAAGAGAATTTTAGACCAATATCCCTGATGAACATTGATGCAAAAATCCTCAATAAAATACTGGCAAACCGGATTCAGCAGCACATCAAAAGCTTATCCACCATGATCAAGTGGGCTTCATCCCTGGGATGCAAGGCTGGTTCAACATTCGCAAATCAATAAACGTAATCCAGCATATAAACAGAACCAAAGACAAGAACCACATGATTGTCTCAATAGATGCAGAAAAGGCTTTTGACAAAATTCAACAGCCCTTCATGCTAAAAACGCTCAATAAATTCGGTATTGATGGAACGTACCTCAAAATAATAAGAGCTATTTATGACAAACCCACAGCTAATATCATACTGAATGGGCAAAAACTGGAAAAATTCCCTTTGAAAACTGGCACAAGACAGGGATGCCCTCTCCACCACTCCTATTCAACATAGTGTTGGAAGTTCTGGCTAGGGCAATCAGGCAAGAGAAAGAAATCAAGGGTATCCAGTTAGGAAAAGAAGAAGTCAAATTGTCCCTGTTTGCAGATGACATGATTGTATATTTAGAAAACCCCATCGTCTCAGCCCAAAATCTCCTTAAGCTGATAAGCAACTTCAGCAAAGTCTCAGGATACAAAATTAATGTGCAAAAATCACAAGCATTCTTATACACCAGCAACAGACAAGCAGAGAGCCAAATCAGGAATGAACTTCCATTCACAATTGCTTCAAAGAGAATAAAATACCTAGGAATCCAGCTTACAAGGGATGTAAAGGACCTCTTCAAGGAGAACTACAAACCACTGCTCAGTGAAATCAAAGAGGACACAAACAAATGGAAGAACATACCATGCTCATGGATAGGAAGAATCAATATCGTGAAAATGGCCATACTCCCCAAGGTTATTTATAGATTCAATGCCATCCCCATCAAGCTACCAATGACTTTCTTCACAGAATTGGAAAAAAACTGCTTTAAAGTTCATATGGAACCAAAAAAGAGCCCGCATTGCCAAGACAATCCTAAGTCAAAAGGAAAGCTGGAGGCGTCACGCTACCTGACTTCAAACTATACTACAAGGCTACAGTAACCAAAACAGCATGGTACTGGTACCAAAACAGAGATATAGACCAATGGAACAGAACAGAGTCCTCAGAAATAATACCGCACATCTACAGCCATCTGATCTTTGACAAACCTGAGAGAAACAAGAAATGGGGAAAGGATTCCCTATTTAATAATGGTGCTGGGAAAATTGGCTAGCCATAAGTAGAAAGCTGAAACTGGATCCTTTCCTTACCCCTTATACGAAGATTAATTCAAGATGGATTAGAGACTTAAATGTTAGACCTAATACCATAAAAACCCTAGAAGAAAATCTAGGTAGTACCATTCAGGACATAGGCATGGGCAAGGACTTCATGTCTAAAACACCAAAAGCAACGGCAGCAAAAGCCATAATTGACAAATGGGATCTAATTAAACTAAAGAGCTTTTGCACAGCAAAAGAAACTACCATCAGAGTGAACAGGCAACCTACAGAATGGGAGAAAATTTTTGCAACCTACTCATCTGACAAAGGGCTAATATCCAGAATCTACAAAGAACTCAAACAAATATACGAGAAAAAACAAACAACCCCATCAAAAAGTGGGAAAGGATATGAACAGATTTCTCAAAAGAAGATATTCTACAGCCAACAGACACATGAAAAAATGCTCATCATCACTGGCCATCAGAGAAATGCAAATCAAAACCACAATGAGATACCATCTCACACCAGTTAGAATGGCAATCATTAAGAAGTCAGGAAACAACAGGTGTTGGAGAGGATGTGGAGAAATAGGAACACTTTTACACTGTTGGTGGGATTGTAAACTAGTTCAACCATTATGGAAAAGAGTATGGCAATTCCTCAAGGATCTAGAACTAGATGTACCATATGACCCAGCCATCCCACTACTGGGTATATACCCAAGGATTATAAATTAGTCTACTACAAAGACACATGTACACGTATGTTTATTGCGGCACTATTCACAATAGCAAAGACTTGGAATCAACCCAAATGTCCATCTGTGACAGACTGGATTAAAAATGTGGCACATATACACCATGGAATACTATGCAGCCATAAAAAAGGATGAGTTTGCGTCCTTTGT
>NW_022141698.1:0-1584 GCF_007565055.1 Rhinopithecus roxellana
GACTTCATCTCACAGAGTTCCACCCTTCCCTTCTTGGAACAGTTTGCTAACACTGTTGTCCTGGATTCTGCAAAGTGATATTTGGGAGCTCATTGAGGGCTATGGTGAAAAAGCAATATCCTCCCATAATAACTGGAGAGAAGCTCTCTGAGAAACTGCATTGCCATGTGTGAATGCAACTCACAGAGTTACACGTTTCTCTTCAGTGATCAGTTTGCTAACACAGTTTTCTAGAAATCTGCATTAGATACTTCATAGCGCAGTGAAGCTTACGGTGACAAAGGAAATATACTCAGTTGAAAACTAGAAAGAAGCTTTCTTAGAAACTTCTTGGTGATGTGTGAATTCATCTCACAGAGTTACACTTATGTTTCGTGGAGCAGTCCATTAACACTGTCTTTGAGGAAACTGAGAAGGGCTTCTTTGGATCGCATTGAGGCCTACGCTGATAAAGGAAATTTCATCCGTTCAAAACGTGAAAGAAGCTTTCTGAGAAACTTCTTTCTGATCTGTGAGTTCATCTCACAGACTTATAACTTAAACCTCAGGAAGCAGTTTGCTATCACTCTTTTCGTGGAATCTTTAAAGTGATACTTGGGAGCCCATAATAGGGGCCCATGGTGAAAAAGGAAATCTCCTCACATAATAACTAGAGAGAAGCTTTCTAGAGATTGCTTTCTGATGTGTGACTTCATCTCACAGAGTTCCACCCTTCCCTTCTTGGAACAGTTTGCTACACTGTTGTCCTGGATTCTGCAAAGTGATATTTGGGAGCTCATTGAGGGCTATGGTGAAAAAGCAATATCCTCCCATAATAACTGGAGAGAAGCTCTCTGAGAAACTGCATTGCCATGTGTGAATGCAACTCACAGAGTTACACGTTTCTCTTCAGTGATCAGTTTGCTAACACAGTTTTCTAGAAATCTGCAGTTAGATACTTCATAGCGCAGTGAAGCTTACGGTGACAAAGGAAATATACTCAGTTGAAAACTAGAAAGAAGCTTTCTTAGAAACTTCTTGGGATGTGTGAATTCATCTCACAGAGTTACACTTATGTTTCGTGGAGCAGTCCATTAACACTGTCTTTGAGGAAACTGAGAAGGGCTTCTTTGGATCGCATTGAGGCCTACGCTGATAAAGGAAATTTCATCCGTTCAAAACGTGAAAGAAGCTTTCTGAGACACTTCTTTCTGATCTGTGAGTTCATCTCACAGACTTATAACTTAAACCTCAGGAAGCAGTTTGCTATCACTCTTTTCGTGGAATCTTTAAAGTGATACTTGGGAGCCCATAATAGGGGCCCATGGTGAAAAAGGAAATCTCCTCACATAATAACTAGAGAGAAGCTTTCTAGAGATTGCTTTCTGATGTGTGACTTCATCTCACAGAGTTCCACCCTTCCCTTCTTGGAACAGTTTGCTACCACTGTTGTCCTGGATTCTGCAAAGTGATATTTGGGAGCTCATTGAGGGCTATGGTGAAAAAGCAAATATCCTCCCATAATAACTGGAGAGAAGCTCTCTGAGAAACTGCATTGCCATTGTGAATGCAACTCACAGAGTTACACGTTTCTCTCAGTGATCA
>NW_022141699.1:0-28446 GCF_007565055.1 Rhinopithecus roxellana
ATCGCCTTGAGGCCTACGCTGCTAAAGGAAATTTCATCTGTTCAAAACGTGAAAGAAGCTTTCTGAGAAACTTCTCTCTGATCTGTGAGTTCATCTCACAGACGTATAAGTTAGACTTCAGGAAGCATTTTGCGAACAATTTTTTTCGTGGATACTGGAAAGGGATATTTGGGAGCCCATGTTGCCCATGGTGAAAAAGGAAATATCCTCACATATAACTAGAGAGAAGCATTCTAAGAGATTTCTTTCTGATGTGTGACTTCATCACACGAGTTCCCCGTTCCCTTCTTGGAACAGTTTGCTAACACTGTTGTCGTGGATTCTGCAGAGATATATTTGGGGCTCATTGAGGGCTAGGGTGAAAAAGAAAATATCCCAGATCAAAACTGGAAAGAAGCCTTCTGAGAACTGCATTGCCGTGAATGAATGCAACTCACAGAGTTACACGTATCTCTTCAGTTATCAGTTTGCTAACTAGTTTTCTGGAAATCTGCAATGGGATACCTCTTAGCGCAATGAAGCTTACGGTGACAAAGGAAATATCCTCAGATGACAAATAGAAAGAAGCTTCTTAGAAACGTCTTGGTGATGTGTGAATTCATCTCACAGAGTTACACTTATGTTGCATGGAGCAGTCCTTTAACACTGTCTTTGAGGAACCTGAGAAGGGCTTCCTTGGATCGCATTGAGGCCTTCACTGATAAAGGAAATTTCATCTGTTCAAAACGTGAAAGAATCTTTCTGAGAACTTTCTCTCTGCTCTGTGGGTTCACCTCACCGACTTATAACTTATAGGCGCGGGCGGGAAAATCTTTGGGCGCGCACGGGAAGGGTTTGTAAAGAAAGAACCCGGGAATGTGCCCTCTTGTCTCCGCTTTGCGGAGATCAACAACAGAGGTCGGCTAATTCCAGGCCTCATGGCTCCGGATAGGTCCCCCTTTTTTATATATAATTATGGCTAGAAGATTGTCCCTCGGGAACTGCGCCTGTCTTAGGTTGGAGTAATGCATCTCATCACTGGTTCCCGTCATGGGATTAGGCAGTAGCTTATGACGGCCCTCCTGTCTTAGGTTAGTGAGAGATGATACTCTCTTACCCGTCATTGGCTGTCCAGTTCAGCGCATAGGGAAGGTGTTCATAATGGGTGTGAGTATGAACCACCGCGATCTTCTTGTTCTAGGCGATGATAATGGACCTGTATAGGCTTCGCTTGGATAGCCTCGACCTGTTGCTTAATGAATGTCATGAGCTTATTGAAGACCAAAGGTCCTATAGAGAGTAAGAGCAATAGGCAAAGCAGGGGGCCCAGGAATGGCATAAGATAGGGACGGAGTCCATGGAACCCAGTCCAAAATGGGTTATCGGTTATTTCTTTTCATCGTTTTTCTAGGTCTTCTTGTAGACGCCTGATTTTGTCCCTGACGATCCCGGATTGTTGGCATAGAAACAGCACTTCTCCTGTAAAGCCAAGCAGATGCCTCCCTGTTCTGCAGTTAGTAAATCTAGGCCTCTTCTATTTTGGAGCACTACTTCTGCCAGAGAATCTACCTGATCTTGTAAATCTTGTATAGTACTCGAAATGGCCTGCATATCTGAGATCAGTTGGCGAGACAATTTGGTGTATTGAGTAACAGAAACCCCTAGGCCTGTAGCCCCAGTTGCTACGGCAGTAGTTATGCCTAATCCTGCAAGTAAGGGGATAAATTGTATTGCCCTTTTGTTTCTTCCTAAAAAGTGATCTATAGCTGGGATAGACACAGGTTCATCTCCAGGGATAATGTCTATGTCAGGTAAAAGTGTGGCTAAGACACAGCGTCCTGTCCAGTTAGTAGGTAAATAGGTATAAGCCCTATTATTGCCACATATAAAAACCGAGCTGTTTTTAGCAATGGTAACAGGAGTAACTGCGCTATTCTATCCCCTTGAGGAATGATAATGATGTTGTCAATAGCCTTGGCCATGATTTTGATTTCTCCTATATAATCACTATCCACTATTCCTGGAAAGACCTGTAGGCCTTTCATGGTGGCGCTGCTTCTCCCCAGGATTAATCCAAACATGTTTGAGGGTAGGGGCCCATATATGCCCGTACTTAGGGCCTGAGGTCCCATTTCAGGGGTTAATACTGTGTGGGAGGTGGAACAGAGGTCCAATCCTGCGCTTCCTGGGGTTGCTCTACTAAGCTGTGAAACGGATTGTTGTTGGTTGGTACAAAACTGACCCCCCATAAGCTTGTTTCGGGGCCTGGGGTCGGCCCCTCAATCCGTTTCCCTGCTGAGTTTTAGAGGGATATTCCTTGATTGTCAATTTTAGATTTTAACATTCGTTGCAACCAATGTTTTCCTCCTTTACACCTAGGGGCAGGGGACTGAGAGCTTTGCCTCTAAGGTCTTAGCTAGCTCTCCCTTACAATCCCTAGGGACGTGTCCCCATTTTTCCCGACACTTGAAGCACCCCTTGGCTATTTTTATTTTACCTAGCGAGGAAAGTCTTTTATGGTTTGTCCACTAAAGGCAGCAGCCATAGCAAAACCCTGTTGATATGAGGGCCCTATGTCTGAAAACCGAGGCGGAATGTGAACCTGTTAATTCTGTTTTCTTACTATAAGGTCTGATTGCTGCCTGGACACGGCCGGGTTAGCGTTTTCGATAAGCTAGCTGTTTTTAACATAATCCACCCCTGCCTCTGGCATTTCAAATATTCTGCTGGCTGTGGTTAAAAGTTATGTACAAAGTCTGCAAACAAGGCTCATCAAGGTCCTTGTTTGACCCCGTGAGCGAGGCTCCTGGATCCCCCTTAACAGGAAGTTTTCTCCAGGCTTTGGTAGCTGCTGCTTGGATTTGAGAAAACAGTCCAGGATCATACGGCATCTGAGCATCGGTTTCTGTGTAATTACCCGAACCAGTTAGCATATCAAAATCACAACCATTTCTGGCTTGTTGGTTTCTCTTGGCCGTATCTCTACAATTTTCATAAAATTCTGACTTCCAAATCAGATGGTCGCCTCCGGAAAGAACTGCTCTTACTAAGGTATTCCAATCTATGGGAGTGAACCAATTTTTGGCCACAGATTCGACTATGGCCAGGTTGTACGGGGCAGTAGCTCCGTATTGCGAGACAGCAGTTTTAGTTCTTTTATTACAGTAAATTCAAACCCTTGTGGTGTCTCCAGGCCTCGACCCTGCGCATCTGTAGTTTCCATTACTGGAAAAACATCTCGAGGAGAGGGAATCCTCCCTATCCCTAATACCAAGCAACCTTCTTTTTGGGACATGCTGTCCGGGTCTCTGAGGGTGAGAGGGTTTCTCTATTCCTTTAGGGTATTGAACGCTCTCACTTCCTGTCCTTAATTTCTGCAATCTAGTGATTAAGATCTGATGCAGTTCTTTGAACTTTATTTGCTCTTCAAGCTGTGCAATTTTTTCTCTAAGCTCCTCTTTTGGGTCTATTACTGCCATAACTGCGGGGGCAGAAGCCTTATTATAGGGAGGGGGATAAGTAAGAGTTTGTGGCCAGTCAGAATTATAATATTTTGCTGCCCCTTCCTCCAAATTATCCCAGTTTACTTCTGAAGGGTTAAAGTTATTTTTACTTTTGCTTTCATTAGTTGTAGGTAAAACTGGGTATTTTTTGAACTTTTCCTTATTTGATGTTTCTGTATTTGTCATTAAGGGGACCCCAGCCTCTTCCTCGTCGCTTTGTAGCGATATAAGGTCTATTTCTTTATTAGGTATGGATTTCTCGAGGTTGGTCTGGGAGCTGCCTCTTAATATTTCCTCAGTCTGAGTAACCACCGCCATTACCTCAGGATTTTTTTCTTTTTCCTTTTTATCTATTATATCTCTGATTAGATTCCAATAAGAAAAAGCTGTCACCAGAATATTCTCTGGTCCAAAAGTACTATAGTAATCTTGAAAACAGTCTCCCACTCGACGCCACCTCTTTATGTCAATGGTCCCCTCTTGTGGAAACCAAGGGCAGGTTTCTTTTACAAAATCAAAAAACTTAAACAAATCATTACTTTTAACCTTTACTCCTCGTGTTTTTAAAGCCTCTTTTAATTGCCCTACATAAATTTGATGCTGGCTTAATTCTTGTCCCATAATCAGACACTGTTACTCACCTCTGGTTCCAACGCGTCAGGCTCCCACGACGTCCGGAGGAATTTCTTTCCACTTTCACTTTTGGCCGACTTTAGTGCTTCTTCCTCACTTTTTCCCCCATGTCCAGGTCCCTATTTGGGCGCCAGGTGTCCCGACCTGCAGGACAGTCGAACGGGCCCTGGAAGGGGGAGTGTGAATGGAGGAGACAAGAAAACACAAGAAATGGAGACAAGACAAACAGCCTGATCAAGTTTCGTTTATTGAGTGTAGCGTCATGCCTTATATAGGCTGGCATTGGAAGAGGTTGGGTCAGGGCGGTGACGGGGGCTGGGTCTTCTCAAATTACAATCGCGCATGCGCCGTGGGTTTGTACTTCTCCCGGGCGCGGGATCGCGCCTGCGCCCTGGGCTGCATGTCTTTCTGGGCGGGAAAATATTTGTGTGCGCGCGGGAAAGGTTGGTGCGTGCGGGAAAGGTTTGCGCGCGGGAACAGATTTAGCGCGCGTGGGAGAAACTTCGGCGCGTGCGGGAGAAAACTTACGCGCGCGTGGGAAAAGCTTTGGGCGTGCGGGAAGGGTTTGTAAGTAAAGAACCCGAGAATGTGCCCTCTTGTCTCTGCTTTGCGGAGATCAAGCAACAGAGGTTGGCTAATTCCAGGCCTCACGGCTCCGGACACAAAACTGGAAAGAAGCCTTCTGAGAAACTGCATTGCCATGACTGAATGAAACTCACAGAATTACACGTTTCTCTTCAGTGATCAGTTTGCTAACTAAGTTTTCTGGAAATCTGCAATGGGATACCTCTTCGCGCAATGAAGCTTACGGTGACAATGGAAATATCCTCAGATGAAAACTAGAAAGAAGCTTTCTTAGAAAGTTCTTGGTGATGTGTGAATTCATCTCACAGAGTTAAACTTATGTTTCGTGGAGCAGTCCATTAACACTGTCTTTGAGGAACCTGAGAAGGGCATCCTTGGATCGCATTGAGGCCTACGCTGATAAAGGAAATTTCTTCCGTTCAAATCGTGAAAGAAGCCTTCTGAGAAACTTCTTTATGATCTGTGAGTTCATCTCACGGACTTATAACTAAGACTTCAGGAAGCAGTTTGCTAACACCCTTTCGAGGATTCTGGAAGGTGATATTTGGGAGCCCATAGGGGTCCATGGTGATAAAGGAAATATCCTCACATAATAACTAAAGAGAAGCTTTCTGAGATACTGCATTGCCATGTATGAATGCAACTCACAGAGATACAAGTTTCTCTTCAGTGATCAGTTTGTTAACACAGTTTTGTGGAAATCTGCAATTAGATACTTCATAGCGCATTGAACCTTACGGGGACAAAGGAAATATCCACAGATGAGAACTAGAAAGAAGCTTTCTTAGAAACTTCTTGGTGATGTGTGAATTCATCTCACAGAGTTACACTTATGTTTCGTGCAGCAGTCCATTAACACTGTCTTTGAGGAACCTGAGAAGGGCTTCCTTGGAACGCATTGAGGCCTACGCTGATAAAGGAAATTTCATCCGTTCAAAAAGTGAAAGAAGACTTGTGAGAAACGTCTTTCTGATCTGTGAGTTGATCTCACAGACTTATAACTTAGACTTCAGGAAGCAGTTTGCTAACACTCTTTCGTGGAATCTGGAAAGTGATATTTGGGAGCCCATAGGGGCCCATGGTGATAAAGGAATATATACTCACATAATAACTAAAGAGAAGCTTTCTGAGAAACTGCATTGCCATGTATGAATTCAACTCACAGAGATACAAGTTTCTCTTCAGTGATCAGTTTGTTAACACAGTTTTCTGGAAATCTACAATTAGGTACTTCATAGCGCATTGAACCTTACGGTGACAAAGGAAATATCCACAGATGAAAACTAGAAAGAAGCATTCTTAGAAACTTCTTGGTGATGTGTGAATTCATCTCACAGAGTTACACTTATGTTTCGTGGAGCAGTCCATTAACACTGTCTTTGAGAAACCTGAGAAGGGCTTCCTTGGATCGCATTGAGGCCTACGCTGATAAAGGAAATTTCATCCGTTCAAAAAGTGAAAGAAGCCTTCTGAGAAACTTCTTTCTGATCTGTGAGTTCATCTCACAGACTTATAACTTAGACTTTAGGAATCAGTTTGCTAACACTCTTTTCGTGGAATCTGGAAAGTGATATTTGGGAGCACATAGGGGCCCATGGTGAAAAAGGAAATATCCTCACATAATAACTAGAGAGAAGCTTTAGTAGTGATTGCTTTCTGATGTGTGACTTCATCACACAGAGATCCACCCTTCCTTTCTCTGAACAGTTTGCTAACGCTGTTGTCGTGGGTTCTGCAAAGGTATATTTGGGAGCTCATTCAGGGCTGTGGTGAAAAAGGTATTATCCTCAGATCAAAACTGGAAAGAAGCCTTCTGAGAAACTGCAGTGCCATGTGTGAATGCAACTCACAGAGTTACACGTTTCTCTTCAGTGATCAGTTTGCTAACTAAGTTTTCTGGAAATCTGCAATGGGATAACTCTTAGCGCAATGAAGCTTACGGTGAAAAAGGAAATATCCTCAGATGAAAACCAGAAAGAAGCTTTCCTAGAAACTTCTTGGTGAGGTGTGAATTCATCTCACAGAGTTACACTTATGGTACTTGGGGCAGTCTATTAACACTGTCCTTGAGGAAGGTGAGAAGGGCTTCCTTGGATCGCATTAAGACCTACGCTGATAAAGGACATTTCATCCTTTCAAAACTTGTAAGAAGCTTTCTGAGAAACTTCTTTCTGATCTGTGATTTCGTCTCACAGACTTATAACTTAGACTTCAGAAAGGAGTTTGCTAAAACTCTTTTCGTGGAAACTGGAAAGTGATATTTGGAAGCCCATAGGGGCCGATGATGAAAAAGGAAATATCCTCACATAACTACTAGAGAGAAGCTTTCTGAGAGATTGCTTTCTGATGTGTGACTTCATCACACAGAGTTCCACCCTTCCCTTCTTGGAACAGTTTGCTAACACTGTTGTCGTGGATTCTGCAAAGGTATATTTGGGAGCTCATTGAGGGCTATGGTGAAAAAGGAAATATTCTCACATCAAAACTGGAAAGAAGCCTTCGGAGAAACTGCATTGCCATGAGTGAATGCAACTCACAGAGTTACACGTTTCTCTTCAGTGATCAGTTTGCTAACTAAGTTTTCTGGAAATCTGCAATGGGATACCTCTTAGCGCAATGAAGCTTACGGTGACAACGGAAATATCCACAGATGAAAACTAGAAAGAAGCTTTCTTAGAAACTTCTTGGTGATGTGTGAATTCAGCTCACAGAGTTACACTTATGTTACGTGGAGCAGTCCATTAACACTCTCTTTGAGGAAACTGAGAAGGGCTTCCTTGGATCGCATTGAGGCCTACGCTGATAAAGGAAATTTCATCCATTCAAAACGTGAAAGAAACTTTCTGAGAAACTTCTTTCTGATCTGTGAGTTCATCTCACAGACTTATAACTTAGACTTCTGGAAGCAGTTTCCGACGACCCTTTTTGTGGAATTGGAAAGTGATTTTTGGGAGCCCTTAGGGGCCCATGGTGAAAAAGGATATATCCTCAAATAATAACTAGAGAGAAGCTTTCTGAGAGATCGCTTTCTTATGTGAGACTTCATCAAACAGAGCTCCACCCTTCCCTTCTTGGGACAGTTTGCTAACACTGTTGTCGTGGATTCTGCAAAGGTATATTTGGGAGCTCATTGAGGGCTAGGGTGGAAAAGGAAACATCTTCACATAATAACTAGAGAGAACCTTTCCGAGAAACTTCTTTCTGATCAGTGAGTTCATCTCACTGACGTATAACTTCGACTTCAGGAAGCAGTTTGCAAACTCTCTTTTGTGGAAACTGGAAATTGATATTTGGGGGCCCATAGGGGTCCAGGATGAAAAAGGAAATATCCTAACATAATAACTAGAGAGAAGCTTTCTGAGAGATTGCTTTCTCATGTGTGTCTTCATCACACAGAGTTCCACCCTTCTCTTCTTGGAACAGTTTGCTAACACTGTTCTCGTGGATTCTGCAAAGGTATATTTGGGAGCTCATTGAGGGCTATGGTGAAAAAGGAAATATCCTCACATAATAACTAAAGAGAAGCTTTACGAGAAACAGCATTGCAATGTGTGAATGCAACTAACAGAGTTACACATTTCTCTTCCATGATCAGTTTGTTAACACAGTTTTCTGGAAATCTACAATTGGATCCTTCTTTGCGCAATGAACCTTACGGTGACAACGGAAATATCCACAGATGAAAACTAGAAAGAAGTTTTCTTAGAAACTTCATGGTGATGTGTCAATTCATCTCAAAGAGTTACACTTATGTTGCATGGAGCAGTCCATTAACCCTTTCTTTGGGGAACCTGAGAAGGGCTTCCTTGGATCACATTGAGGCCTACGCTGATAAAGGAAATATCATCCTTTGAAAACGTGAAAGAAGCCTTCTGAGAAACTTCTTTCTGATCTGTGATTTCATCTCACAGACTTATGACTTAGACTTCAGGAAGCAGTTTGCAAACACTCTTTTCGTGGAATCTAGAAAAGTGATATTTGGGAGCCCATAGGAGCCCATGATGAAAACGGAAATATCCTCACATAAAAACTAGAGAGAAGCTTTCTGAGAGATGCTTTCTGATGTGTGACTTCATCACACAGAGTTCCACCCTTCCCTTCTTGGAACAGTTTTGCTAACCATGATTGATCGTTGGATTCTGCTAAGGTTATATTTGGAGCTTCATTCGAGAGCTATGGATGAAAAAGGAAATATCCTCACATAATAACTATACGAGCAAAGCTTTCTGAGAAACTGCATTGCCATGTGTGAATGCAACTCACATAGGTACACGTTTGTCTTCCGTGATCAGTTTGTTAACACAGTTTTCTGCAAATCTGCAATTAGATACTTCATAGCGCAATGAACCTTACGGTGACAAAGGAAATATCCACAGAGGAAAACTAGAAAGAAGCTTTCTTAGAATCTTCTTGGTGATGTGTGAATTCATCTCACAGAGTTACCCTTATGTTTCGTGGAGCAGTCTTTTTATACTGTCTTTGAGGAACCTGAGAAGGGCTTCCTTGGATCGCATTGAGGCCTACGCTGGCAACGGAAAGATCATCACTTTCAAAACGTGAAAGAAGCCATCGGAGAAACTTCTTTCTGATCTGTGAGTTCATGGGAATTAAACAACTGATCACATGAAGTAAAACGTGTAACTGGCTGGGGGGATTAAGAAAAAGCAATAAATCAAACACAGGGCAAGTAAGCAGTTTGTCAGAAAGGCCTTCTCTTTATTATTAATGGTGAGGAGAAATTGGGCCGTATTTTCATCCATAAAGGAACACACTCATGAAGTTCCGCACAAAGATACCTTTTTCAGAGTCCACAAACACAGTGAGATTAGCACAAACTGTTTCCAGAAGGGAATGGTAGAACTACTATGTATATGAAGCCACACATCAGGTAAGGAATCTCTCAAAGCTTATCTCGATGTTATTATGTGAGAATATTTAACCTTTTCACCATGGCCCCACCAATGTGGCTTCGCGAAAAATACAAGGTTGTACAGATTCCACGAAAGAAGTTGTTAGAAAAACTGCGTGTCCTGAGACCTAAGTTATAAAGAGAAAAAAAGTCTGGTGAGACATGAACAAATCACAGATCAGAAAGACGTTTTTTTTTTCAGAACCTCTTATCATCACAGGTTTGAACGGAGGAAAATTGGCCTAGTCCTTTATCAGCGTAGGCCTCAATGAGAGTCGCAACGACAAGCCGGCTCAGAATTTCCTCAAGACAGTGGTATGGACTGCTCCACAAACAGAAGTGTAACTCTGATAGAGGAATTCACACATCACCAAGAAATTTTCGTAAGAAAGCCTTATCTATGTTTGTGGCATCAGTTGGATATTATTCCTTTGGCACGCGATTATGTTCATATGCGACGTTAAGTAACCAAGATAATTGCAAGACTTCCAGAAAACTGTGTTAACAAACAATCACTGAAAAAAAACGGGAAATTGTAACTCTGGTGGTTTGCATTCAGCAGAAGAAAAACATGGCAAATTCAGTTTGTCAGGAGAGCTATCTCTTTAGTTAGTTATGTGAGGATAACAGAGTACTTTTTCAGGCAATACGCCCTCAAGTGAAGACATCCCAATATAACCGTATGCAGAATCGAGCGACCGGCATTGGTTACGCAAACTGTTCCCAGAAGGAGGGGTGAACTCTGTGTTGATGAACCACGAACATCAGAAAAGAATCTCTCGAAAGCTTCTCTCTCTATTTTATTAGTGAGGAGATTTGCCCGTTTTCACCATGGGCCCGGGCTAGGCGCCAAGATATCACATTATAGGATTGCCAACGAAAAGAGGGGTGTTACAGCCAAACTGCTTCCTAAGAAGTCGAAGCATAAGTCTAAAATGAGATTAAACCAACAAAAAGATCATAAGAAGTATTCCCAGTCAGACAATCTCCCCTTTCACACAGCGATTTTTGACGACAAGTGACATTTCCGTTTATCAAATGCAGTCGGCCTCAATGCGATCCAAAGCGTTGCCAGAGTTCTGGCGAAATATCCGCAAAGATAGTGGTGTCATGGTACTGCCTCCAATAGAAACATAAGTTGTAACGTCTGTGTCGTGAATCCACGATGCACCAAGAAGGTGCTAAGTGGAAAGCTTCTTTCTATATTTTCATCTTGTAAATATTTCCTAATGATCAGCCAAATAACGTTTCATTTGTGCTAAGAAGTATCTAAGTTGCAGATGTTCCAGAAAACTGGTGGGTTAACGAAACGATCGACGTGAGGGGAGAGAACGTGGGGTAAGGTCTGTGAGTTGCATTCACACAATGGCAAGTGCATGTTTTGTCAGAAAGGCTTCTCTTTAGTTATTAGTGAGGATATGTCCTTTTTCACACCATAAGCTCTCATGAGCTCCCAGATATACCTTTGCATAATCACGACGAACAGGAATGGGGTAAGCAAAACTGTTCCAGAAGGGAAGGAGTAGACTCTGTGTGATTAAAGGCACACAATCAGAAAGTAGAAAGATCTCTCAAAGAAAAAGCTTCTCTCGGTATTATGTAGTGTGAGGAGTATTATTACACTGTTCCCATGGGCGCCCCACGGGTCCCAATGATCACTATACAGATTCCAAGAAAATAGTAGTTAGCAAAGCTGGCTCCTTAATCGAAGTTAATGTATAAGTCTGAGGTGAGATGAACTCACAATCAGGGTGGAAAGACGTTTGCATCAGGAGAAGCTTCTTCACGTTATTGAAACGGATGAAATTTTCCTTTATCAGCCGTCGTGCCCAATTTCGGGGTGGGCAAAGAGGAATTCGTGTCGTCAGATTCCTCATAGACATTGATTGTGAAAACTGACTCCACATGAACATAAAGATGGGTAACCTGTTGGAGATGGAGATTGCAGCAGAGCATCGACCAAAGAAGTTTCTTGGCTAAGAAGCTTCTTTCCCTATTCTCCATCTGTGGATGATTATCCTTATGTCAACGGGTAAGGTTCAGTGCCTATGAATGTATCTAATTGGCATGATGTCCCCATAAAACTGTGGGTTAGAAGCAACTGATCACTGGAGAAGAAGAGAAAAGCTTGTAACCATGTGGGGTGCAGTAGTACATGGCAATGCAGTTTGTTCAGAAGCTTCTCTTTAGTGATGATGTGAGGAATATGTCCTTTTTTCCACCATAGCCCGCAATGAGCTACCAAATATACCTTTAGCAGAATCCCGACAACATTGTTAGTCAAACTGTTCCAGAAGGGGATGTGGAACGCGGTGTGATGAATCCGCACATCAGAAAAGTAAAGCTCTAGCAAGGGAGAAAGAAAGCAAATGCATCTCAAAAAGAGTTAAATTAATGTGAATTATAAATAAGATAATGAATCCTATTAATTTCACCGTAGGTGGACACAAGGGGCTCCCAGAATTATCACAGTTATACGAGGGAATTCCATCCACGAAAGAGTGTTGCAAACGTAGACTGCCTGAAGTCCTAAGTTATAAGTCTGTGCGAAATGAACTCACAGAAAATGCGGAAAGACTTTTCTCAGAAAGCTCTATTGCGACAGTTTGGAATATGAAACGGATGAAATTTCCTTATCAATCGGTAGTCCCTCATGCATCGCAAAGAATAACCGAGGTCTCGCGATTCCTCGAAGAGACAGTGGTTGATGAATGTGTGACCGGCTCCAGCGGAAACAATAAGATTAAGCCATCATGTGATATGGAATTCACAAGCAGCAAGGCAGAGATGTTCCAAGAAACCTTCCTAATCTAGTTTTCATCTGTTGAGTAGTTAGATCCTTGTCACCGTAGGTTCAGTGCGACGAGGAATAATCGTAATTGCAGATTGCCAGAAGAAAGCTGTGTTAACAACTGAGCCTGAGGAAGAAACGTTAACTCGTGTGAGTTGCAATTTAACAACATGGGCAATGCAGTGTGTTCATAAAGCGTACGCGTGAGTGTATGATGTGAGGATATATGTCCTTTTTTCACCATGGGAGCCCTCATGGAGCAAAATCGCAAATAGACCTTTGCAGAAATCCACAGACTGGGCAGAATGGTAATAAGCAACGTGTATCCAAGAAGGGAAGGATAAGGGGAACTCTGAGTGGATGAATGCCCACAAGCCGAAAGAGGAAAATCTCGCAGAAAGCTTCTCTCTAGTAATGATATGTGAGGTTAATTCCTTTTCACCAAAATTGGGGGCCACCGAACCGGGGGCTAGCACTAAATTCACTAATTAGTTAACAGAGGCCACGAAAGAGTGTTAGCAAACGCGATTGCCTGAAGTCTAATTTATAAGTCGTGAATGAGGAGGACACTCACAGAATCAGAGAGACGTTGGTGTCGTCAAGAAAGGATTTTCTTTACACGGTTTGAACAGGGGAAAATTTTCCTTCATCAGCGTAGGCCTCATGCGATCCAAAGAACCGTTCCGAGACAGATGATTCCTCAATGGACATGTGTAGTTAATGGACTGCCCACGAAACATAAGATGTATTACTCTGTGAGAGTGGAAGGTTCACACATCACCGAAGGAATAATTTCTAATGAAAAGGTGTCTTAATCGTAGAGTTTTCGCATCTGTGATAGTTTACCTTTTCAGCCCGAGTGAGGTTCAATTGGGCGCTATGAAAGTATCAATAATTGGCAGAATTTCCAGAAAAAACTGAATGGGAAGTTCAAACTGATCCCTGAAGAGAAACCGGTGTAAAACGCTGTGATTTTCATTCACACCGAATGTCGAAAAATGGGGGGAAGGTGCGTTTTTCTCAAAAGCTGTCTCTTTATGGTATTATGTGAGTGTATTTTCCTTTTTCTCCATTGTGGCCACCTCAATTATCTCCAATATACGTTGCAGAGCCACGACAAACAGTTGTTAAAGGGGAGGGAGGGGGGGGAGGCAAATCGTGATATCAAGAAGTAAGAAGGGTGAAATCTGTGTGAATGGAAGCCCCAACAGCAGAAAATGGATCTCTCATAAGCAGCTTCCTCTCGATAGTTAGTTTAGGTGAGGAATATTTCCTGTTTAAATCACCATGACCAACATGGGGGCTCGCCAAATAGAATCGAACGTTAATAACAGATAATCACAAAAAAGATGTTAGCAACTGCTTCCTGAAGTCATAATTAAAGTGAAGGCTGGGTGAGAATGAAGTCACAATCAGAAAGACTTCTCAGAAAGCTTCTTTCACGTTAATGTTTGAACGGAATGAAATTTCGCTTTAATCAGCAGTAGGGCCTCAATTGACGATCCAAGGGAAGCCTGTCTCAGGTTGTCCTCAAAGACAGTTTAATGGACTGCTACCCGAGAACATAAATGTAACTCAGGGTAATGAAAAGTCCAACAAATCACCAGAAGGGTCTAAAATAGCTGCTAATTCTAGTTTTCAACGATCTGTGGATATGATCCTAATTGATCACCAAGTAAAAAGCATTCATTGTGCGCTAAGAGGTAGTTAAACCCCTTGCAGATTTCCATAAAAACTTATATTAGCGAAACTGAATCAACAATGAAGAGAACGTGAAGTACTGCTGTTGGTGCAATTCACACAGTCGACAAGGTGCATTTGTCCATGGGCCCATAAAGGGCTTCTTCCTGCCAGTGTTTAAAGGTCTGAGTGGGTGGATAAAAGTAATCCTTGTTCACATAGACCAACTCAATGAGCTCCAAATATCACTTATGCATATCGCGACACATGACAAGTGTATAGCAAACTGTTTCCAAGAGGGGAGGTATGGAGACTCTGGGTGGGAGTGAAGCCGCACATCTGAAAGGAATATCTCAAAGGCTTCTCTACATATTTGTATTAGGTGTGATAATATATTCCAATTATTTCACACCATAGGGCCCCTATGGGCTCCCAAAAATAGGCACGGTTACAAAATTCCAACGAAAAGAGTGTTTGAGCAAACTGCTTCCTGAAGTACGAAGAATATAAGCCTGTGAGATGAAAGCACGAAGGTACAGGGAAAGAAGTATTACTCAAAAACTTCTTTCAGTTTTGATCGGGCTGAAAAATTATCCTTATATCAAAGCGTAGGGCGCAGCAAATGCGATTCCAAAGAAACCGTTCTCAATATTCTGTGCAAAAGACAAATGATTAAGGGACTGAACTCAACGAAAGCATTTGTAACACTGTGAGATAAATTCACACATGCAGCCAAGGAAGTTTCTAATGAAGAAAATCAATATCTGTATCTAGTTTGTGGAAACCAGCTGTAGGTATTAATAACCTTATAAGTCAATGTAAGGTTCATATGAACGATGCGTAATGAATATCTAATATGCAGATTTCCAGAAAACTGGAATGTTAACAAACTGATCACTGAAAGAAGACATGTAACTCTGTTGGGTTGCATTCGCACACATCGAAGTGCATTGAAAATTCCCAGAGGCTTCTTTCCAGTGGATTTTAGGCTGCAAGAGATTAGCCTTGTTCACCATAGAACCGACAAGTCAGTGAGGAAACTCCCAATATCACTTATGAACAGTAGTGCAAAGCACTACAACGTAGATTAGCAAAGACTTTCAGAGATGGAAGGGTGTGAAGACTCTAATGTGCATGAAAGTCACACATCAGAAAGCAGTCTCGCAGAAAAACTTTTCTCTACTTTTATCTGAGGCGATTTCCTTTTTCACAGTGGTGGCCCCATGGACTCCCAAATAATCCCTTTTGCAGAAATTCCAACGAAAAATGGAAAGATGAGCAAAGCATGCTGCATGGAGGCCTGAAAGTTGTAACAAAGTCTGTGAAGAAGTAAGACAGGCGAGGCAAAAGAAGTTGTCCTGCAGAAAGCTTCTGGTATCATTTTAAACATTGGAAGATATTTGCAATTGGCGCCCCAATTGGTTTTCAAAGGTATCCGAATAATCTGTTTCCAGATATGTCCCACACAAAGGAAGGTCTGAGGCCCACGGCCCCCCACAAATACAGCGTGTTAACGTAAGTTGACTATTAGAATTCATACATCAACAAGCTGTTTGATCAGAAGCTTCTTTGCTTGTAAGGACGAGGTTAGTTGTTGGTCTGTGGAGCGTCACCACCATGTGCCTAAAAAATAAAAAGCAGAGTTCTGCAAAACTCTTCTAGCAAGGCATGTCTCAGTTGCAAGAACAATGAGTGGCAATCGTGGTGTGGGTCTGAGATTCATCCACAACAAAGGAAGTGAGTGTGGTCTGATAAGTGGATTCTCGTGCGAGATATTCACTGAGTATAAAGTGTCCTTAATTCCACCAAGATAGGCGGATTGCAGGACGAATATCCAAGGAGAATCAAAAACAGATCTGAGATTCCCCTCAAAATGGTGCTAGGAAACAGCCGACCCGAAAAGGGTGGCTATAACACGTACAAATGAATTCCAACAATATAAGCAGGGAAAAAACACAAAGGAGTATTCTCAGGAGAACTTGATTCCGCCTTGTTTAATTCTTGAAGAGATATGATTTTCCTCCTCTGTTCTTCAAAAGCCATCGAAATATCACTTCTTCGGGAGATCTCAGGAATCCGCCACGAAAACGAGTGCGGAGACAATAGGGAGAAAGCGGGTGGCGCTCACAAAAAAAACACTAGAGCGTAACTCTGTTGGAGAGGAGGAGTCACACAGGGTCAGAAATCAATCGCGGTCATAAAGCTTCTCTCTAGTTATAGGTGAGGAGTTTCCTTTTTCACCATGGCCCCTAAGTGGGCTCCCAAAGTATCACTTACAGTTCCACGAAAAAGAGTGGTAGCAAAACTGCTTACCTGAGTCAAATATTATAAAAGACGGTGAAAAATGACTCACAGATACAAAGAAGTTTTTCTCAGAAAGCTTCAGCACGTTTTGAACGGTGAAATTTCCACGGATGTCTAACACGTGAGTCCTCAATGCATCCAAAGAAGACCGTTCTCGAGAGAGTTCCTGTCAAACAGGAGTGTTATGTAACTAGCTACCAGGAAACATAAATAAGTGAACATCATCAGGTGGAGGAAATACTTCACAACATCACACCGAAGAAGTTTTCTAAGAGAAAGTCTTCTTTCTCATTTTGTCGATGGCTATGGATATTTACCTTTGTCAACCGAAGCGTGTTAAATGTTACATTGCCTATGAAGTATCTATGTGTGCAGTTTAAAGAAAACTGTTGTAAAAAAATCTGAAAAAGAGGGAATCACTGAATGGAAGACGAAACGTTTAACCTTGTTAGAATTTACATGTCACACATAAGGCAATGCAGTTTCTCAGAAGCTCTCTGTGATCACTTGGTAATATATGTGAGGACTATTTGCCCTTTCTCCCATACCCCTCAATAGAGCGTCAAGAACCAAATAATAACCTTTGGGCATCGCATCCAACAACAAAGACAAAGCCGTGTGTTAGCAAACGGGGGTCCAAAGAAGGGACAGGGTGAACGGTCGTGTGAGTGAAGTCCCACATCGAAAGGAATCTCTCAAACATCATATCTCTCGAGTTATGAGTGGAGGATATTTCAACTAGGTGGTATATTCAACGGCAGGGTACCCCTGATGGGCTCCCAAATATGCACCTTAACAGATTTACGAACAAATGAGTGTGAGCAACTGCTTCCTAAGTGTCCCGAGATAAGCCTGGAGATGGAACTCACGAAGCAAGAAAAGGAGAGAAAGTCCTAACAGAAAAACTGGCTGTAATCACGTGTTTTTGAACAGATGGGAAGATATAAAAGAATCCTTTTTTCGCGAAGAGGCCCTCAATGCGAACATACCAAAGAAGAAAAGGGGGAGGGAAGGGAAGGGGGGAAAAAAAAGAGAAAGGGGAAGGTCCGGTGCTCGGAGAGTGTCCGTCAAAGACAATTAGATTAATGGGACTTCAGTAAATAAAGCTCCAGCGAAAATAAAAAAGTGTAACTCATGTGAGGGAAGATGAAATGTCAACATCTCCAAGAAGTTTCAAGAATGTTCTTTGCTAAAGGGTTTAATCAATCTGTATGGATATGTGGTTCCTTTGTCCAGCCGTGAGGTTACTTAGTTTGCGCTATGAAGTAATCTAATTGCCAGATTTCCGTAAAACTGGGTGGTAACAAACTGATCACGGAAATGAGGAAACCTGTAACTCTGTGATTTTCAGTGGCAACACATTTGCAATAAGCGAAATTTCGTCAGAAAAGCTTCTCTTTAGATTATTATTGAAAGGGTATTTCCCTTTTTCTCCATAGGCCCTCAATGAGTCTCCCAAATATAGCCTTTGCAGAATCCAGACACAACATATGTTAGCACACTTTCAAGAAGGGAGAGGGTGGGAAACTCTGTGGATGAAGCCACACTCAGAAGAGGACAGTCTCTCAAAAGCTTCGTCATTAGGTTATGTAGGTAGGATATTCCTGTTTCACCATGGGACCGATGGGCTCCAAATATCACTTTCAGAAATTCCACGAAAAGTAGTGTTAGCAAAAAACGCGTTCCTGAAGTCTAAGTTATAATCTGTGAGCATGACAGTCACAGATCAGAAAAGACGTTAATCGTCATGAAAGTCTTTCAGTTCAACGTTGAACGGAAGAAATTCCTTTATCAAGGCGTAGGCCTCAAGTGCGATCACAGGAGGGCCCTTGCTCAGGTTCCTCAAAGGACAGCTTATGGACCTCCCACGAAAAAAAGTACACTCGGTGAGATGATAATCACACAAAACACCACGAAGTTTCGAAAATAGCTTCTTCTCTAGTTGTTCATCATTGTGATATTTCCTTTGACACCGATAAGCTTCATTGCGCTAAGAATGTATTACCATGCAGATTTCCAGAACAACTGTATTATGCAAAACTGATCACTGAGAAAACGTGTATACTCTGTGGGTTGCAAATTCAGACACATCGATGTCATTTGTCCCAGAGAGGCTTCTTGTCCAGTGTTTAGTTGAGGTTATGTCCATTTTCACCCTAAAAGCCCTCAATACTCCCAGATATCACTTTGCAGTATCCCGACAACAGTGTAGCAAACTGTTTCCAAGAGGGAAGGAAGTGGAATCTGTGTATGAAGCCGAACTCTGAAAGGAATCTCTCAGAAGGCTTCGCTCTCTATTATTATAGTGAGACTATTGTCCTTTTTTCAACCACATAAGGGCACGCCTATGGCTCACAATATCACTATTACAAGATTCCAGACAAAGGTGTTAGCAAACTGCTTTACATGAAGTCCTACAGTTATAAGCCTAGTGAGATGAACCTCAAGCAAGAAGAAGGTTCTCAAAAGAACTTCTCTTCACTTAATTGATCGGATGAAATTTGCCTTATCAGCGTAGAGCCTGCAGATGCCGATCCAAAGAAACCGTTCTCTAGTTTCTTTCAAAGACAGGTGTAATTAGAAAACTGCTCCACGAAACGTAAGTGTAACAACTGTGAGGATGAAATTCACACATCACCAAGAAATTTACTAAGAAAGCTGTCTGATTCTAGTGTTTCCATCTATAGAATATTTCCTTTTGTCCCACCATAAAAGTCAAATTAGCGCTATGAGTATCTAATTGCAGGAATTTAAAGGAAAAACTGGTTAAGAAAATCTGATCACGGAAGGGAGCAACTGTAACTCTGTGAGTTTGCATGCACACATGCAATGCAGTTTGCTCAGAAAGCTTCTACATTAGTATATCATGTGCGGGATATTTCCTTTGGCTCACAAGCCAACTCAATGAGAGCTCCCAAAATTACTTTGCAAGAATCCCCGATACCGGGTTAGCCAGAACTGGTTCCAAGGAAGGGAAGGGTAGGGAAACCTCTTTGTGATGAAGTTCACCACTCAGGAGAAAGGGAGAGTGCTCTCAAAATATTCTCTATTAGATATTATGGTGAGGAGGGTATAGGTCCTTTTTCACCATTGGGCCCCTGTGGCTGCCCAAATTCTCAATTTACAGATTCCACGAAAAGAGTGTTAGCAAACTGCTGTCTGACAGTGTCAGATTATAAGATCCTTTTGATGAACTCACAGATTCAGAAGAAGGTTGACTCAGTAGAAAGGCGTTCTTCACTGTTTTGAAACAATGAAAAAAATATAAATCCAAGTTATGGGTCAGCGTAAGCCTCAATGTGTCCAAGATAGGCCGTTAGGTCTACAGATTCCTCAGAAGACAGTGTTAATAGGACGCTCCACGACACATAAGTGACTCCCTGTGAGATGATTCACACCATCCCAAGAAGTTTCTACAGTAAGAAGCTTCTTCTAGTTTTCATCTGTGGAATTTTCCTACTTTGTCAAAGCAGAGTTTCAAGCGCTACGAATGGAAGAATCATAATTGCAGATTTCCAGAAAACGGTGTTAACAAAACGATTACACGTGAAGAGAATCAGTGTAGACTCATGTGAGTTGACATTCACAACATGGAACTGCAGTTTCCAAGAAAGCTTCTCTTTATTTAAAGGTTAGGCGAGATATTTCTTAATTTCACCATAGCCCTCATGACTCCCAAATTAGACCTTTGCGCAGAATCGCGACCAACAACAAAGAAAAAATGTAGAAACGTAAGAATCAAGCACATGCAAGAAGGGAGTTTGAACTCTGTGGATGAGGGCCGCAACAGCAACGAAATCTATCTCGAAAAGACATTACTCGTAGTTATTGAGTGTGCAGGATATTTCCAACCTTTTTCACAGCATGGCCCTTGGGCTCGCCACATATTCACTGTAAGATTCCAGAAACAGAGTGTTAGCAACACTGTCCTGAATCGAAGTTTAAGTCGGTGAGAATGAACTCACAGATCAGAAGAAGTTTCTCAGAAGGCTTCTTTCACGTTGTAATGGAGAAATTTTCCTTTTTAAGCGTACGCCTCAATGGCCATCCAGGAAACCCTTCTTAGGTCCTCAAAGACAGTGTTAATGGACTGCTCCAAGAAACATAAGTGTAAACTTCTGTGAGATGAATTTACACATCACCCAAGAAGTTTCTAACGAAAGCTTCTTCTAGTTTCATCTGAGATGATTTCCTTTGTCACCGTAAGCTTCATTGCGCTAAGAGGTATCCTTTGCAGTTTCCCAGACAACTTAGATAGCAATCTGATCACTGAAGAAACGGTAACTCCTGTGAGTTGCATTCACTCATGGCAATGCAGTTTCCCAAAGGCTTCTTTCCAGTTTGATCTGAGGATATTCCTTTTTTCACCATAGCACTCAATGAGCTCTACAATAGAGCTTTGCAGAATCCACGACACAGTGTTAGCAAACTTTTCCAGAAGGGAAGGGTGGAACTCTGTGTATAAGGTCCACACATCAGAAAAGCAACCTCAGCATGCTTTCTCTTTAGTTATTATGTGAGGATATTTCCTTTTCATCATGGGGCCACTATGGGCTCCCAAATATCACTTTCCGGATTCCACGAAAACAAGTGTTACGAACTGCTGTCTGAGTCTAAGTTATAAAGCCTGTGAGATGAACTCACAGATCGGAAAGAAGTTTTCTCAGAAAGCTTCTATTTTAGTTATTATGTGAGGATATATCCTTTTTCACCATAGCCCCATGAGCTCCCAAATATACCTTGCAGAATCCACGACAACAGTGTTAGAAAACTGTTCCAGAAGGGAAGTGTGGAATTCTGTGTGTGAAGTCACACATCAGAAAGCAATCCTCAGAAAGCACTCTCAGTTAGATTGAGGATATTTCCTTTGTTCATCATGGCTCCTACGGGCTCCCATATATCACATTCCAGATTCCACGAAAAGTGCTAAGCAACCTGCTTCCTGAAGTCTAAGTTTAATCTGTGAGATGAACTCACAGATCAGAAAGAAGTTTTCTCCCGATGGCTTTCTTTCACCGTTTTGAGAAAGATGATATTTCCTTTGCCAGCGTAGCCTCAATGCGATCCAAAGAAGCCCTTCTCAGTTCCTCAAAGACAGTAATAAAACGGCTCCAGAAACATAAGGGTACTCTGTGAGATGAATTCACACATCACCAAGAAGATTCTAAAAGCTTCTTTCTAGTTTTCCCCTGTGGATATTTCCTTTGTGACCGTAAGGTTCATTGCGATGAATATCTCTAATTGCAGATTTGCAGAAAACTGTGTAACAAACTGTCACGGAAGACAAACGGTACCTATGGTGAGTTTGCATTCACACATGGCAATGCATGTTTCTCAGAAAGCTTCTAATAGTTACTATGTGGGATATTTCCTTTTTCACCATAGCTCTCAATGAGCTCCCAAATACCTTTGCAGAATCCACGACAACAGTGTTAGCAAACTTGTTCCAAGAAGGGAAGGGTGGAACTCTGGTGGATGAAGTCACACATCAGAAGCAAATCTCTCAGAAAGCTTCTCTCTAGTTTTTATGTGAGGATATTGCCGTTTTCATCAGGGCTCCTATGGCCCCAAATATCACTTTCTAGATTCCAGAAAAGAGTGTTTGCAAACTGCTTCCTGAAGTCTAAGTCATAAGTCGGTGAGATGAAATCACAACAGAAAGAAGTTTCTCAGAAGCTTCTTTCACGTTTTCAAGGATGATATTTCCTTTATCAGCTAGGCCTCATGTGATCCAAGGAAGCCCTTCTCCAGGTTCCCCAAGAAAGGGTTAATGGACTGCTCCATGCAACATAAGTGTAACTCTTTGAAGAATTGACCACATCACCATGAGTGTTCTAAAGAAAACTTCTTTCTAGTTTTCATCTGTGGATATTCCGTTGTCACCGTAAGGTTCATTGCGCAAAGAAGATCCAATTGTAGATTTCAAAACGTGTTAACAAACTGATCATGGAAGGAAATGTTAACTCTGTTATTGCATTCACACATTGCAATGCTGTTCTCGTAAAGCTTCCTTAGTATTAGTGTGAGGATATTTCCTTTTCACCATAGCCCTCAATGAGCTCCAAATATACCTTTGCAGAATCCCGAGAGACAGTGTAGCAAACTGTTCCAGAAGAGAGGGTGGAACCCTGTGTGATGAAGACACACATGAGAAAGCAATCCTCAAAAGCTTCTCTCTAGTTATTATGTTAGGATATTTCCTTTTTCATCCTGGGACCCCTATGGCCCCCAAATATCAATTTCCAGTTTCCACAAAAAGAGTTGCGACTGCTTCCTGAAGTCGAAGTTATACTCATAGATTAACTCACTGATCAGAAAGAAGTTTCTCGGAAAGGTTCCTCTCTAGTTATTATTGTGAAGATGTTTCCTTTTCTCCACCCTAGCCCTCAATGACTCCCAAATATACCTTTGCAGAATCCCACGACAACAGTGTTAGCAAACTGTCCCAAGAAGGGACAGGTGGAGCTCTGTTTGAATGAAGTCTCACATAGAAAGCGATCTCTCAGAAAGCTTCTCTCTAGTATTATTGAGGATATATCCTTTTTCACACATGGGCCCTAAGGGCTCCCAAAATCACTTTCCCAATTCACAAAAAAGGGGTCGTCGGAACCACCTTCCAGAAGTCTAAGTTATAAGTCTGTGAGATGAACTCACAGACAGAAGAAGTTTCTCAGAAAGTTTCTTCAACGTTTGAATGGATGAAATTTCCTTTATCAGCGTAGCGCAATGCGATCCAAGGAAGCCCTTCTCAGTTTCCTCAAGAGAGTGTTAAGGACTGCTCACTACATAAGTGTAACGCTGTGAGCTGAATCACACATCACCAGAAGTTCTAAGAAGCTTCTTTCTAGTTTTCATCTGTGGATATTTCCTTGTTCACCGTAAGCTTCTTGCGCAAGAGTATCCCATTGCAGATTTCCAGAAAACTAGTTAGCAAACTGATCACTGAAGAGAACGGTAACTCTGTGAGTTGCATTCACTCATGGCAATGCAGTTTCTCCGAAGGCTCTTTCCAGTTTGGATGTGAGAATATTTCCTTTTTCACCATAGCCCTCATGAGCTCCCAATATACTTTGCAGAATCCACGACAACAGTGTTAGCAAACTGTTCCAAGAAGGGAAGGGTGGAACTCTGTGTGATGAAGCACACCGCAAAGCAATCTCTCAGAAAGCTTCTCTCTAGTAGTTATGTGAGGATATTTCCTTTGTCATCATCGGCCCCTATGGGCTTCCAAATACAACTTTCCAGTTTCCACGAAAAGAGTTTTAGCAAACTCCTTTCTGAAGTCTAAGTTATAAGTCGTGTGAGACAGAATCACAGATCAGAAAGAAGTTTCTCAGAAAGCTTCTTACAATTTTGAAGGATGAAATGTCCTTTATCAGCGTAGGTCTTAATGCGATCCAAGGAGCCCTTCTCACCTTCCTCAAGGACGTGGTTAATAGACTCCCCAAGTACCATAAGTGTAACTCTATCTCTGTGAGATGAATTCACACCTCACCAAGAAGTTTTCTAGGAAAGCTTCTTTCTGGTTTCATCTGAGATTGTTCCTTTTTCACCGAAGCTTCATTGCGCTAAGAGGTATCCATTGCAGATTTCCAGAAAACTTAGTTAGCAAACTGATCACTGAAGAAAACGTGTAACCTGTGAGTTGCATTCACACGGGCACGGCAGTTTTCTCAGAAGGCTTCTTCCATTTTGATCTGAGGATATACTTTTTCACCACAGCCCTGAATGGCTCCCAAATATACCTTTGGCAGAACCCACGACAACAGCGTTAGCAAACTGTTAGAGAAAGGAAGGGTGGACTCTGTGTGATGAGTCCACATCAGAAAGCAATCACTACTAAAGCTTCTCTCTAGTTATATGTGAGGATATTTTCCTTTTCACCATGGGCCCCCTAGTGCTCCCAAATATCACTTTCCAGATTCCCGAAAAGAGTGTTAGCAAACTGATTCCTAAGTCCTAGTTATAAGTCTGTGAGATGAACTCACAGATCAGAAGAATTTTTCTCAGAAGGCTTCTTTCACTTTTTGAATGGATGAAATTTCCTTTATCAGCGTAGGCCTCAATGCGATCCAAGGAGCCCTTCTCAGGTTTCTCAAAGACAGTGTTATGGACTGCTCCAGAACTAAGTGTAACTCTGTGAGATAATTCACACATCACCAAGAAGTTTCTAAGAATGCTTCTTCTAGTTTTCATCTGTGGATATTTCCTTTGTCACCGTAAGGTTCAATGCGCTATGAGTACCTAATTGTGGATTTCCAGAAAACTGTGTTAACAAACGTGATCACTGAAGAGAAACTTGTACTCTGTGAGTTGAATTCTACATGGCAAGCAGTTTCTCAGAAAGCTTCTCTTTAGTTTATTATGTGAGATAATCCTTTTACACCATGGGCCCTATGGGCTCCCAAAATCACTTTCCAGATTCACGAAAAGAGTTTAGCAACTTTCCTGAAGTCAATTTATAAGTCTGTGAGATCAACTCACAGATCAGAAGAACGTTTCTCACAATTTTCTTTCACTTTTTTGAACGGATGAAATTTCCTTATCAGCGTAGGCCCAATGCGTTCCAAGGAAGCCCTTCTCAGTTCCCAAAGACAGTTTATGGACTGCTGCACGAAACATAAGTGTAACTCTGTTGAGATAATTCACACATCACCAGAAGTTTCTAAGAAAGCTTCTTTCTAGTTTCTCATCTGTGGATATTTCCTTTGTCCCCGTAAGGTGTTCAATGCGCTATGAAGTATCTAATTGCAGATTTCCAAAAACTGTGTTAACAAACTGATCACTGAGAGAAACTTGTATCGCTGTGAGTTGCATTCATACATGCAATGCAGTATCTCAGAAGCTTCTCTTTAGTTATTATGTAGGATATTCCTTTTATCACACCATGGACCCCCCTATGGGCTCCCAAATATCACCTTCCAGAATCACTCGAAGGGTGTTAGCAAACTGCTCCTGAAGTCTAGTTATAAGTCCGTGAGATGAAACTCACAGATCATAAAGAAGTTTCTCAGAAGGCTTCTTTCACATTTGAACGGAAGAAAATTTCTTTATCAGCGTAGGCATCAATGGAGATCCAAGGATGCCCTTCTCAGGTCCCCTCAAGACAGTGTTAATGGACTGCTCCACGAAACATAAGTTTAACTCTGTGAGATGAATTCACACATCACCAAGAACTTTCTAAGAACTTCTTTCTCAGTTTTCATCTGAGGATATTTCCATTGTCACCGTAAGCTTCATTGGCGCGAAGAGGTATCCCATTGCAAGATTTCCAGAAACTTAGTTTAGCAAACTGATCACTGAAGAGAACGTGTAATTCTGTGAGTTTCATTCAGTCTGGCAATAGTTTTCTCAGAAGGCTGCTTTCCCAGTTTTGTGTCCGGAGCCGTGAGCCTGAATTAAGCCAACCTCCTGTTGCTTGATCTCCGCAAAGCAGAGACAAGAGGGCACATTCTCGGGTTCTTTACTACAAACCCTGTCCCGCGCGCCCAAAGCTTTTCCCACGCGCGCGCTAGTTGCTTCTCCCGCAACGCGCGCGAAGTTTCTCCCACCGCGCTAAATCTGTTCCGCGCGCAAACCTTTCCCGCACTACACCACCTTTCCCGCCGCACACAAAATATTTTCCCGCCAGAAAGACATGCAGCCCGGGCGCAGCGCGATCCCGCGCCCGGGAGAAGTACACCCCACGCGCATGCGCGATTGTAAATTGGAAGACCCAGCCCCCGTCACCCGCCCTGACCCAACCTCTCCAATGCCAGCCTATATAAGGCATGACGCTACACTCAATAAACGAACTTGATCAGGCTGTTTGTCTTGTCTCCATTTCTTTGTGTTTCCTTGTCTCCTCCATTCACACTCCCCCTTCCAGGGCCCGTTCGACGTCCTGCAGGTCGGGACCCTGCGCCCAATAGGGACCTGGACATGGGGGAAAAAGTGAGGAAGAAGCACTAAAGTCGGCCAAAAGTGAAAGTGGAAAGAAATTCCTCCGGACTTCTTGGGAGCCTGACCGCGTTGGAACCAGAGGTGAGTAAAGCGTCTGATATGGGACAAGAATTAAGCCAGCATCAATTTATGTAGGCAATTAAAGATGCGTAAAAACACAGAGGAAAGGGTTAAAAGTAATGATTTGTTTAAGTTTTTTTGATTTTGTAAAGAAACCTGCCCTTGGTTTCCACAAGGGGGACCATTGACATAAGAGGTGGCGTCGAGTGGGAAACTGTTTTCAAGATTACTATAGTACTTTTGGACCAAGAATTTCTGGTGACAGCTCTTTTTCTTATTGGAATCGAATCAAGATAGTAATAGATAAAAGGAAAAGAAAAAATCCGAGGTAATGGCGGTGGTTACTCATACTGAGGGAAATATTAAGAGCAGCTCCCAGACCACCTCGAGCAATCCAGACCTAATAAAGAAATAGAACCTAATCGCGACAAAGCCGACGAGGTAAGAGGCTGGGGTCCCCTTACTGACAAATAAGAACATCAATAGAAGGAAAAGTTAAAAAATACCATACCATTGTTTACCTACACGTAATGAAAGCCAAAAGTAAAAATACTTTAACCTTCTTAACCTAGAAGTAAACTTGGAATAATTTGAGGAAGGGGCAGCAAAATATTATAATTCGGACTGGCACAAACTCTTACTATACCCCCATCCTATAATAAGGTCTTTCTGCCCCCGCAGTTATGGCATAATAGACCCCAAAAGAGGAGCTTAGAGAAAAAAATTGGCACAGCTTTAAGAGCAAATAAAGTTCAAAGACTGCATCAGTACTTTAATCACTAGTTGCAGAGTATAACGGACGGGAGTGGAGGTCAATACCCTAAAGGAATAGGAGAACCCTCTCACCCTCAGATACCCCGGCAGCAGTCCCAAAAAGAAGGTTGCTGGTATAGGGATAGGGAGGATTCCTCTCCTCGAGATGTTTTTCCAGTATGGAAAACTAACAGGATGCGAAGGGTCGGGCCTGGAGTACACCACAATGGGTTGAAATTTACTGTAATAAAAGAACTAAAACTGCTGCTCGCAATACGGAGCTACTGCCCGTACACCCGGTCCATAGTCCGAATCTGTGGGCCAAAATTGGCTCACTCCCTAGGATTGGAATACCTTAGTAAGAGCAAGTTTCTTTCCGAGGCGACCATCTGATTTGGAAGTCAGAATTTTTGAAATGTAGAGATACGCCAAGAGAAAACCAACAAGCAGAAATGGTTGTGATTTTGATAGCTAACTGGTTCGGGGTAATTTACACAAGAAAACCGATGCTCAATGCCGTATAATCCTGGACTGTTTTCTTCAAATCCAACGCAGCTACAAAGCCTGGAGAAAACTTCCTGTTAAGGGGGATCCGGAGCCCGCTCACGGGGGTCAAACAGGACTTATTGAGCCTTTTGTACAGACGTTGTACATAGACGTTAAACACAGCCAGCAATAATATTTGGAAATGCCGAAGGCAAGGGGTGGATGATGTAAAACAAACTACTTAACGAAAACGCTAAACCCGCTTGTTCAGGCACAATCAGACCGTATAGTAAAAAACAGACTTAACAGGTCCATCCGCCTCTGTTCATACAATAGGGCCGCCCTCCAATCAACAGGTTTGGCTATGGCTGGCTTGCCTTTATGTGACAAACCAATAAAAGACCTTTCCTCGCTAAGTAAAATAAAAAAGACAAGGGGTGCTTCAAGTGCGGAAAAATGGGACACGTATCCCTAGGGATGTAAGGGAGAGCAGGCTAAGACTAGAGTGCAAAGCTCCAGCCTTCTGCCCTAGGTTGTAAAGAGAAAACATTGGTGCAGGACTAATGTAAAAGTCTAAATGACAATCAAGGAAAGTCCCCTAAAACCTACAGCCAGGGAAAACGGATTTTTGAAAAAGGGCCGACCCCAGGCCCGGCGCACAACTTTGGGGCGGTCGTTTGTACCAACCAACACATCGTTTCACACGCTTAGTAGAGCAACCCATCGGAAGCGCAGGATTGGACCTCTGTTCCACCTCCACACATATTAACCCCTGAAATGGGACCTCAGCCCAAGTACGGGCTATATGGGCCCCTACCCTA
>NW_022141700.1:0-14176 GCF_007565055.1 Rhinopithecus roxellana
CCCATAGGGGCCCATGGTGAAAGAAGAAATATCCTCACATAATAACTAGAGAGAAGCTTTCTGAGAGATTCTTTCTGATGTGCGGCTTCATCACACAGAGTTCCACCCTTCCCTTCTTGGAACAGTTTGCTAACACTGTTGTCGTGGATTCTGCAAAGGTATATTTGGGAGCTCATTGAGGGCTATGTTGAAAAAGGAAATATCCTCACATAATAACTAAAGAGAAGCTTTCTGAGAAACTGCATTGCCATGTGTGAATGCAACTCACAGAGTTACACGTTTGTCTTCTGTGATCAGTTTGTTAACACAGTTTTCTGGAAATCTGCAATGGGATGCCTCTTAGTGCAATGAACCTTACGGGGACAAAGGAAATATCCTCAGATGAAAACTGGAAAGAATCTTTGTTAAAAACTTCTTGGTGATGTGTGAATTCATCTCACAGAATTACACCTCTGTTTCATGCAGCAGTATATTAACACTGTCTTTGAGGACCTGAGAAGGACTTCTTTGGATCGCATTGAAGACTACAATCAGAAAGGAAATATCATCAGCTCAGAACGTGAAAGAAGCTTTCTGAGAAACTTCTTTGTGATCTGTGAATTCCTCTCACAGAGTTACAATTTAGTTCTCAGGAAGCAGTTTGCTAACACTCTTTTCGTGGAATCTGCCAAATGAGATTGGGACCCCTTAGGGGCCCATGGTGAAAAAGGGAATATACTCAGATAATAACTACAGAGAAGCTTTCTGAGATAATTCTTTCTGATGTGTGACTTCATCACACAGAGTTCCACCCTTGCCTTCTTGGAAGAGTTTGCTAACTCTGTTATCTTGTGTTCTGCATAGTGATATTAGGCAGCTCAGTGAGGGCTATGGTAAAAAAGGAAATATTCTCAGATCAAAACTGGAAAGAAGCCTTCTGAGAAACTGCATTTCGATATGTGAATGCAACGCACAGAGTTACACGTTATTCTTCAGTGTTCGTTTGTTAACACAGTTTTCTGGAAATCTGCAATGGGATACTTCTGAACGCAATGAAGCTTACGGTGACAAAGGAAATATCCTCAGATGAAAACTGGAAAGAAGCTTTGTTAAAAACTTCTTGGTGATGTGTGATTCATCTCACAGAATTAAACCTCTGTTTCATGCAGCAGTCCATTAACACTGTCTTTGAGGACCTGAGAAGGACTTCTTTGGATCGCATTGAAGACTACAATCAGAAAGGAAATATCATCAGCTCAAAACGTGAAAGGAAGCTTTCTGAGAAACTTCTTTGAGATCTGTGAATTCCTCTCACAGAGTTACAATTTAGTTCTCATGAAGCATTTGCTAACACTCTTTTCGTGGAATCTGCCAAATGAGAATGGGAGCAAATAGGGGTCCATGGTGAAAAAGGGAATGTCCTCAGATAATAACTACAGAGAAGCTGTCTGAGATAATTCTTTCTGATGTGTGACTTTCATCACACAGAGTTCCACCCTTCCCTTCTTGGAAGAGTTTGCTAACTCTGTTATCTTGTGTTCTGCAAAGTGATATTAGGGAGCTCACTGAGGGCTATGGTAAAAAAGGAAATATTCTCAGATCAAAACTGGAAAGAAGCCTTCTGGGAAACTGCATTTCGATATGTGAATGCAACTCACAAGTTCCACGTTATTCTTCAGTGTTCAGTTTGTTAACACAGTTTTCTGGAAATCTGCAATGGGATACTTCTGAATGCAATGAAGCTTACGGGGACAAAGGAAATATCCTCAGATGAAAACTGGAAAGAATCTTTGTTAAAAACTTCTTGGTGATGTGTGAATTCATCTCACAGAATTACACCTCTGTTTCATGCAGCAGTACATTAACACTGTATTTGAGGACCTGAGAAGGACTTCTTTGGATCGCATTGAAGACTACAATCAGAAAGGAAATATCATCAGCTCAGAACGTGAAAGAAGCTTTCTGAGAAACTTCTTTGTGATCTGTGAATTCCTCTCACAGAGTTACAATTTAGTTCTCAGGAAGCAGTTTGCTCACACTCTTGTCGTGGAATCTGCCAAATGAGATTGGGACCCCTTAGGGGCCCATGGTGAAAAAGGGAATATCCTCAGATAATAACTACAGAGAAGCTTTCTGAGATAATTTTTTCTGATGTGTGACTTCATCACACAGAGTTCCACCCTTGCCTTCTTGGAAGAGTTTGCTAACTTTGTTATCTTGTGTTCTGCATAGTGATATTAGGGAGCTCAGTGAGGGCTATGGTAAAAAAGGAAATATTCTCAGATCAAAACTGGAAAGAGGCCTTCTGAGAAACTGCATTTCGAAATGTGAAAGCAACTCACAGAGTTACACGTTATTCTTCAGTGTTCAGTTTGTTAACACAGTTTTCTGAAAATGTGCAATGGGATATTTCTGAATGCAATGAAGCTTATGGTGACAAAGGAAATATCCTCAGACGAAAACTGGAAAGAAGCATTGTTAAAAACTTCTTGGTATTGTGTGAACTCATCTCACAGAATTACACCTCTGTATCATGCAGCAGTCCATTAACACTGTCTTTGAGGACCTGAGAACGACTTCTTTGGATCGCATTGAGGCCTACACTGATAACGGAAATATCATCAGTTCAAACGTGAAAGAAGCTTTCTGAGAAACTTCTTTGTGTTCTGTGAATTCCCCTCACAGAGTCACAGCTTAGTTCTCAGGAAGGAGTTTGCTAACACTCTTTTCGTGGAATCTGCCAAGTGAGATTTGGGAGGCCCATAGGGGCCCATGGTGAAAAAGGAAATATCCTCAGATAATAACTAGAGAGAAGCTTTCTGAGAGATTGCTGTCTGATGTGTGACTTCATCACACAGAGTTCCACCTTTCCCTTCTTGGAAGAGTTTGCTAACTTTGTTATCTTGTGTTCTGCAAAGTGATATTTGGGAGCTCACTGAGGGCTACTTTGAAAAAGGAAATATCCTGAGATGATAACTGGAAAGAAGCCTTCTGAGAAACTGCATTTCAATGTGTGAATGCAACTCACAGAGTTACACGTTTCTCTTCAGTATTCAGTTTGCTAACACAGTTTTCTGGAAATCTGCAATGGGATACTTCTGAACGCAATGAAGCTTACGGTGACACAGGAAATATCCTCAGATGAAAACTAGAAAGAAGCTTTCTTAGAAACTTCTTGGAGACGTGTGAATTCATCTCACAAAGTTACACTTATTTTTCGTGCAGCAGTCCGTTAACACTGTCTTTTAGGAACCTGAGAAGGACATCTTTGGATGGCATTGAGGCCTACGCTGATAAAGGAAATATCATCAGTTCAAAACGTGAAAGAAACTTTCTGAGAAACTTTTTTGTGATCTGTGAATTCCTCTCACAGAGTTACAGCTTAGTTCTCGGAAGCAGTTTGCGAACGCTCTTTTCGGGGAATCAGCCAAGTGAGATTTGGGAGCCCATAGGGGCCCATGGTGAAAAAGGAAATATGCTGAGATAATAACTAGAGAGAAGCTTGCTGAGAGATTGCTTTCTGATGTGTGACGGTCATCACACAGAGTTTCCACCTTCCCTTCTTGGAACAGATTGCTAACTCTGTTATCTTGTGTTCTGCAAAGTGATATTTGGGATCTTACTGAGGTCTATGGTGAAAAAAGGAAATATCCTCACATAATAACTATAGAGAAGTTTCTGAGAAACTGCATTGCCATATATGAATGCAACTCACAGAGGAACACGTTTCTCTTCAGTGATCAGTTTGTTAACACAGGTTTCTGGAAATCTGCAATTAGAGACTTCATAGCGCAATGAACCTTACGGTGTCAAAGGAAAAATCCACAGATGAAAAATAGAAAGAAGCTTTCTTAGAAACTTCTTGGTGATGTGTGAATTCATCTCACAGAGTTTAAACTTATGTTTTCATGGTGCAGTCCATTAACAATGTCTTTGAGGAACCGGAGAAGGGCTTCCTTGCATCGCATTGAGGCCTACGCTGATAAAGGAAAATTCATCCGTTCAAAACGTGAAAGAAGCTTTCTGAGAAACTTGTTTCTGATTGTGAGATCATCTCACAGACGTATGACTTAGACTTCAGGAAGCAGTTTTGCGAAAACTCTTTTCGTGGATTCTGGAAAGTGATATTTGGGAGCCCTTAGGGGCCCACGGAGAAAAAGGAAATATCCTCACATAATAACTAGAGAGAAGCTTTATGAGAGATTGCTTTCTGATGTGTGACTTCATCACACAGAGTTCCACCATTCCCTTCTTGGAACAGTTTGCCAACCACTGTTGTCGTGGATTCTGCAAAGGTATATTTGGAGAGCTCATTGACGGCTATGGTGAAAAAGGAAATATCCTCACATAATAACTAAAGAGAGCTTTACGAGAAACAGCATTGCAATGTGTGAATGCAACTAACAGAGTTACACATTTCTCTTCCGTGATCAGTTTGTTAACACAGTTTTCTGGAAATCTACAATTGGATCCTTCTTTGCGCAATGAACCTTACGGTGACAACGGAAATATCCACAGATGAAAACTAGAAAGAAGTTTTCTTAGAAACTTCATGGTGATGTGTCAATTCATCTCAAAGAGTTACACTTATGTTGCATGGAGCAGTCCATTAACCCTTTCTTTGGGGAACCTGAGAAGGGCTTCCTTGGATCACATTGAGGCCTACGCTGATAAAGGAAATATCATCCTTTGAAAACGTGAAAGAAGCCTTCTGAGAAACTTCTTTCTGATCTGTGATTTCATCTCACAGACTTATAACTTAGACTTCAGGAAGCAGTTTGCAAACACTCTTTTCGTGGAATCTAGAAAGTGATATTTGGGAGCCCATAGGAGCCCATGATGAAAAAGGAAATATCCTCACATAATAACTAGAGAGAAGCTTTCTGAGGGATTCCTTTCTGAGGTGCGGCTTCATCACACAGAGTTCCACCCTTCCCTTCTTGGAACAGTTTGCTAACACTGTTGTCGTGGATTCTGCAAAGGTATATTTGGGAGCTCATTGAGGGCTATGGTGAAAAAGGAAATATCCTCACATAATAACTATAGAGAAGCTTTCTGAGAAACTGCATTGCCATGTGTGAATGCAACTCACATAGGTACACGTTTGTCTTCCGTGATCAGTTTGTTAACACAGTTTTCTGGAAATCTGCAATTAGATACTTCATAGCGCAATGAACCTTACGGTGACAAAGGAAATATCCACAGAGGAAAACTAGAAAGAAGCTTTCTTAGAATCTTCTTGGTGATGTGTGAATTCATCTCACAGAGTTACCCTTATGTTTCGTGGAGCAGTCTTTTTATACTGTCTTTGAGGAAACTGAGAAGGGCTTCCTTGGATCGCATTGAGGCCTACGCTGGCAAAGGAAATATCATCCTTTCAAAACGTGAAAGAAGATATCGGAGAAACTTCTTTCTGATCTGTGAGTTCATCTCACAGACTTAAAACTTAGACTTCAGGAAGCAGGTTGCTAGCACTCTTTTCGTGGAATCTGGAATGTGATATTTGGGAGCCCGTAGGAGCCCATGATGAAAAAGGAAATATCCTCACATAATAACTAGAGAGATGCTTTCTGAGAGATTGCTTTCTGATGTGTGACTTCATCACACAGAATTCCACACTTCCCTTCTTGGAACAGTTTGCTAACACTGTTGTCGTGGATTCTGCAAAGGTATATTTGGGAGCTCATTGAGGGCTATGGTGAAAAGGATATATCCTCACATAATAACTAAATAGAAGCTTTCTGAGAAACTTCTTTCCGATCTGTGAGTTCATCTCACAGGCTTATAACTTAGACTCCACGAAGCAGTTCGCTAACACTGTTTTCGTGGAATCTGGAAAGTGATATTTGGGAGCCCATAGTGGCCCATGATGAAAAAGGAAATATCCTCACATAATAACTAAAGAAAAGCATGCTGAGAGATTGCTTTCTGATGTGTGACCTTATCACACAGAGTTCCACCCTTCCCTTCTTGGAACAGTTTGCTAACACTGTTGTCGTGGATTCTGCAAAGCTCTATTGTAGAGCTCATTGAGTGCTATGGTGAAAAAGGAAATATCCTCAGATCAAAACTGGAAAGAAGCCTTCTGGGAAACTGCATTGCCATGAGTGAATGCAACTCACAGAGTTACACGCTTCTCTTCAGTGATCAGATTGCTATCTAAGTTTTCTGGAAAACTGCAATGGGATACCTCTTAGCGCAATGAAGCTTACGGTGACAAAGGAAATATACTCAGATGAAAACTAGAAAGAAGCTTTCGTAGAAACTTCTTGGTGATGTGTAAATTCATCTCACAGAGTTACACTTATGTTTCGTGGAGCAGTCCATTAACACTGTCTTTGAGGAACCTAAGAAGGGCTTCCTTGGATGGCATTGAGGCCTACGCTGAAAAAGGAAATTTCATCCATTCAAAACGTGAAAGAAGCCTTCTGAGAAACTTCTTTCTGATCTGTGAGTTCATCTCACAGACTTATAATTTAGACTACAGGAAGCAGTTTGCGAACACTCTTTTGGTGGAATCTGTAAAGTGATATTTGGGAGCCCATAGGGGCCCATGGTGAAAAAGGAAATATCCTCACATACTAACTAGAGAGAAGCTTTCTGAGAGATTCCTTTCTGATGTGCGGCTTCATCACACAGAGTTCAACATTTCCCTTCTTGTCACAGTTTGCTAACACTGTTGTCGTGGATTCTGCAAAGGTATATTTGGGAGCTCATTGAGGGCTATGGTGAAAAAGGAAATATCCTCGCATAAAAACTAAAGAGAAGCTTTCTGAGAAACTGCATTTCCATGTGTGAATGCAACTCACAGAGTTACACGATTCTCTTCAGTGATCAGTTTGTTAACACCGTTTTCTGGAAATCTGCAATTAGATACTTCATAGCGCTATGAACCTTTCGTTGACAAAGGAAATATCCACAGATGAAAACTAGAAAGAAGCTTTCTTAGAAACTTCTTGGTGATGTGTGAATTCATCTCACAGAGTTAAACTTATGTTTCATGGTGCAGTCCATTAACAATGTCTTTGAGGAACCTGGAAGGGCTTCCTTGCATCGCATTGAGGCCTACGCTGATAAAGGAAAATTCATCCGTTCAAAACGTGAAAGAAGCTTTCTGAGAAACTTGTTTCTGATTTGTGAGATCATCTCACAGACGTATGACTTAGACTTCAGGAAGCAGTTTGCCAAAACTCTTTTCGTGGATTCTGGAAAGTGATACTTGGGAGCCCTTAGGGGCCCACGGAGAAAAAGGAAATATCCTCACATAATAACTAGAGAGAAGCTTTATGAGAGATTGCTTTCTGATGTGTGACTTCATCACACAGAGTTCCACCATTCCCTTCTTGGAACAGTTTGCCAACACTGTTGTCGTGGATTCTGCAAAGGTATATTTGGGAGCTCATTGACGGCTATGGTGAAAAAGGAAATATCCTCACATAATAACTAAAGGAAGCTTTCTGAGAAGCTGCATTGCCATGTGTGAATGCAACTCTCAGAGTTACAGGTTTCTCTTCAGTGATCAGTTTGTTAACACAGTTTTCTGGAAATCTGCATTTAGATAATTCATAGCGCAATGAACATTACGGTGACAAAGGAAATATCCTCAGTCGATAACTAGAAGGAAGCTTTCTGAGAAACTTCTTGGTGATGTGTGAATTCATCTCACAGAGTTACACTTATGTTTCGTGGAGCAGTCCATTAACACTTTTTTTTAGGAATCTGAGAATGGCTTCTTGGGATCGCATTGAGGCCTACGCTGATAAAGGAAATTTCTTCCGTTCAAAACGTGAAAGAAGATTTCTGAGAAACTTCTTTCTGATCTTTGAGTGCATCTCACAGACATATAACTTAGACTTCAGGAAGCAGTTTGCAAACACTCTTTTCGTGGATTCTGGAAACTGATATATGGGAGCCCATAGTGGCCCATGGTGAAAAAGAAAATGTCCTCACATAATAACTGGAGAGAAGCTTTATGAGAGATTGCTTTCCGATGTGTGACTTCATCACACAGAGTTCCACCCTTCCCTTCTTGGAACAGTTTGCTAACACTGTTGTCGTGGATTCTGCAAAGGTATATTTGGGAGCTCATTGAGGGCTAGGGTGAAAAAGGAAATATCCTCACATAATAGCTAAAGAGAAGCTTTCTGAGAAACTGCATTGCCATGTGTGAATGCAACTCACAGAGTTACACGTTTCTCTTCAGGGATCAGTTTGCTAACTAAGTTTTCTGGAAATCTGCAATGGGATACCTCTTAGCGCAATGAAGCTTATGGTGACAAAGGAAATATCCACAGATGAAAACTAGAAAGAAGCTTTCCTAGAAACTTCTTGGTGAGGTGTGATTCATCTCACAGAGTTACACTTATGGTACTTGGGGCAGTCTATTAACACTGTCCTTGAGGAAGGTGAGAAGGGCTTCCTTGGATCGCATTAAGACCTACGCTGATAAAGGACATTTCATCTTTTCAAAACTTGTAAGAAGCTTTCTGAGAAACTTCTTTCTGATCTGTGATTTCGTCGCACAGACTTATAACTTAGACTTCAGAAAGGAGTTTGCTAAAACTCTTTTCGTGGAAACTGGAAAGTGATATTTGGAAGCCCTTAGGGGCCGATGATGAAAAAGGAAATATCCTCACATAACTACTAGAGAGAAGCTTTCTGAGAGATTGCTTTCTGATGTGTGACTTCATCACACAGAGTTCCACCCTTCCCTTCTTGGAACAGTTTGCTAACACTGTTGTCGTGGATTCTGCAAAGGTATATTTGGGAGCTCATTGAGGCTATGGTGAAAAAGGAAATATTCTCACATCAAACTGGAAGAAGCCTTCGGAAGAAACTGCATTGCCATGAGTGAATGCAACTCACAGAGTTACACGTTTTCTCTCAGTGATCAGTTTGCTAACTAAGTTTTCTGGAAAATCTTGCAATGGGATACCTCTTAGCGCAATGAAGCTTACGGTGACAACGGAAATATCCACAGATGAAAACTAGAAAGAAGCTTTCTTAGAAACTTCTTGGTGATGTGTGAATTCAGCTCACAGAGTTACACTTATGTTACGTGGAGCAGTCCATTAACACTCTCTTTGAGGAAACTGAGAAGGGCTTCCTTGGATCGCATTGAGGCCTACGCTGATAAAGGAAATTTCATCCATTCAAAACGTGAAAGAAACTTTCTGAGAAACTTCTTTCTGATCTGTGAGTTCATCTCGCAGACTTACAACTTAGACTTCAGGAAGCAGTTCACGAAAACTCTTTTGGTGGAATCTGTAAGTGATATTTGGGAGCCCATAGGGGCCCATGGTGAAAAAAGGATATATCCTCAAATAATAACTAGAGAGAAGCTTTCTGAGAGATCGCTTTCTGATGTGAGACTTCATCAAACAGAGCTCCACCCTTCCCTTCTTGGAACAGTTTGCTAACACTGTTGTCGTGGATTCTGCAAAGGTATATTTGGGAGCTCATTGAGGGCTAGGGTGGAAAAGGAAACATCTTCACATAATAACTAGAGAGAACCTTTCCGAGAAACTTCTTTCTGATCAGTGAGTTCATCTCACTGACGTATAACTTCGACTTCAGGAAGCAGTTTGCGAACTCTCTTTTGTGGAAACGGAAATTGATATTTGGGGGCCCATAGGGGTCCAGGATGAAAAAGGAAATATCTTAACATAATAACTAGAGAGAAGCATTCTGAGAGATTGCTTTCTCATGTGTGTCTTCATCACACAGAGTTCCACCCTTCCCTTCTTGGAACAGTTTGCTAACACTGTTCTCGTGGATTCTGCAAAGGTATATTTGGGAGCTCATTGAGGGCTATGGTGAAAAATGAAATATCCTCAGATCAAAACTGGAAAGAAGCCTTCTGGGAAACTGCATTGCCATGAGTGAATGCAACTCACAGAGTTACACGATTCTCTTCAGTGATCAGTTTGTTAACACCGTTTTCTGGGAATCTGCAATTAGATACTTCATAGCGCTATGAACCTTTCGTTGACAAAGGAAATATCCACAGATGAAAACTAGAAAGAAGCTTTCTTAGAAACTTCTTGGTGATGTGTGAATTCATCTCACAGAGTTACACTTATGTTTCGTGGAGCAGTCCATTAACACTGTCTTTGAGGAATCTGAGAACGGCTTCTTTGGATCGCATTGAGGCCTACGCTGAAAAAGGAAATTTCATCTGTTCAAAACGTGAAAGAAGCTTTCTGAGAAACTTCTTTCTGATCTGTGAGTTCATCTCACAGGCTTATAACTAACACTTCAGGAAGCAGTTTGCTAACACTCTTTTCGTGGAATGTGTAAAGTGATATTTGGGAGCCCACAGGGGCCCATGGTGAAAAAGGAAATATCCTCACATAATAACTAGAGAGAAGATTTCTGAGAGATTCCTTTCTGATGTGTGACTTCATCACAAAGAGTTCCACCCTTCCCTTCTTGGAACAGTTTGCTAACACTGTTGTCGGGGATTCTGCAAAGGTATATTTGCGAGCTCATTGATGGCTATGGTGAGAAAGGAAATATCCTCACATCATAACTAAAGAGAAGCTTTCTGAGAAACTGCATTGCCATGTGTGAATGCAACTCACAGAGTTACACGTTTCTCTTCAGTGATCAGATTTTTTACACAGTTTTCTTTAAATCTGCAATTAGATACTTCATAGCGCAATGAACTTTACGGTGACAAAGGAAATATCCATAGATGAAAACTAGAAAGAAGCTTTCTTAGAAACTTCTTGGTGATGTGTGAATTCATCTCAGAGAGTTACACTTATGTTTCCTGGAGCAGTCCATTAACACTGTCTTTGAGGAATCTGAGAACGGCTTCTTTGGATCGCATTGAGGCCTACGCTGACAAAGGAAATTTCATCCGTTCAAAACGTGAAAGAAGCTTTCTGAGAAACTTCTTTCTGATCTGTGAGTTCATCTCACAGACTTATAACTTAGACCTCAGGAAGCAGTTTGCTAACACTCTTTCGTGGAATCTGTAAAGTGATATTTGGGAGCCCATAGGGGCCCATGGTGAAAAAGGAAATATCCTCACATAATAACTAGAGAGAAGCTTTCTGAGAGATTGCTTTCTGATGTGTGACTTCATCTCACAGAGTTACGCTAGTGTTTTTTGGAGCCGTTTCTTAGGACTGTTTCCGTGGATTCCGAGAAGTGATATTTCTGATGGCTTTGAAGAATAGAAGGAGAAAATAAATATCCTCCAAGAAAAAGCGGAATCAAGCTTTCTGAGAAACTCCTTTCTGATATGTGAATTCATTTTACAGTGTTACATCACCCTTTCTCGGGGGGAGTTTCCTAGCCCTCATTTTGAGGAATCTCAGATGTGATGTCTTGGATATCGTTGAATCGCATGGTGAATAAGGAACTATCCTCAGAGAAACCTGCAGAGAAGCCTTCTCAGAAACTTCTTTGTTGTGGATGAATTCAGCCCACAGATGTCCATCATTGTTTTTGACTGAGAAGCTTGCTAGCAGAGTTTCTGCAGAATCTGCATTAGGACACACGGTGACGCTCCCAGACCACAAATAACCTCGTCTTACTAAAGAAAGAAGCTTTCTGAGAAACCGCTTTGTGATGTATGAATTCAAGTCACTACGTTACAGCTGTATTTCGTGGGGCCGTGGCCTAGCCCTATTTGTGTGGAATCTGAGAACAGATATTCCGGATCCCTTTGAAAACAATGGGGCCAATGGAAAATATCTTCCAATGAAAATGAGAAAGAAGCTTTCTGATAACTTCTTGTGCTCTGTGAATTCATCTCACAGAGTTACAACTTAGGCCTCATGAAGCAGTTTGCTACCTCACTTTTCGTGGAATCTGCAAAGGGATATTTGGGAGTCCATTGGGAACCATTGTGAAAAAGGAAATAGCCTCAGATAATAAGTAGAGAGAAAGCTTTCTAGAGACTGCTTTCTGATGTGTGCTTCAGCACACAGAGTTCCACGCTTCCCTTCTTGGAACAGTTTGCTAACACTGTTGTCGTGGGATACTGCAAAGTGATATTTGGAGCTCATTGAGGGCTATGGTGAACAAGGAAATATCTTCAGATAAACACTGGAAAGAAGCCTTCTGGGAAAATGCACTCGATTGTGTGAATGCAACCCACAGAGTTACCACGTTTCTCTTCAGTGATCAGTTTGTTAACACAGTTTTCTGGAAATCTGCAATAGATACTTCATAGCGCAATGAACCTTACATTGACAAAGGAAATATCCACAGATGAAAACTAGAAAGAAGCTTTCTTAGAAACTTCTTGGTGATGTGTGAATTCATCTCACAGTGTTACACTTACGTTTCGTGGAGCAGTCCATTAACACTGTCTTTGAAGAAACTGAGAACGGTTTCTTTGGATCGCATTGAGGCCTACCGTGATAAAGGAAATTTCATCCGATCAAAACGTGAAAGAAGCTTCTGAGAAACTTCTTTCTGATCTGTGAGTTCATCTCACAGGCTTATAACTTAGACTTCAGGAAGCAGTTTGCTAACACTCTTTTCGTGGAATCTGTAAAGTGATATTTGGGAGCCCATAGGGGCCCATGGTGAAAAAGGAAATATTCTCACATAATAACTAGAGAGAAGCCTTCTGAGAGATTCCTTTCGGATGTGCGGCTTCATCACACAGAGTTCCACCCTTCCTTCTTGGAACGTTTGCTAACACTGTTGTCGTGGATACTGCAAAGTGATATTTGGGAGCTCATTGAGGGCTATGGTGAACAAGGAAATACCTTAGATAACACTGGAAAGAAGCCTTCTGGGAAAATGCACTTCGATTGTGTGAAGCACCCCACAGAGTTACACGTTTCTCTTCAGTGATCCAGTCGCTACTACAGTTTTCTGGAAATCTGCAATGGCAATACCTCTGACGGCAATGAAGCTTATGGTGACAAAGGCAAATATCCACAGATGAGAAACTAGAAAGAAGCTATTTTAGAAACTTCTTGGTGATGTGTGATTTCATCTCACAGGAGTTACATTTATGTTTCGTGGAGCAGTCCCATTAACACTGTCTTTGAGGAACCTGAGAAGGGCTTCCTTGGATCGCATTGAGGCCTACGCTGATAAAGAAAATTTCATCCGTTCAAAACGTGAAAGAAGCTTTCTGAGAAACGTCTTTCTGATCTGTGACTTCATCTCACAGACTTATAACTTAGACTTCAGGAAGCAGTTTGCTAACACTCTTTTCGTGGAATCTGTTAAAGTGATATTTGGGAGCCCATGGATACCAGGTTGAAAAGGGAAATATCTCACCTAATAACTAGAGAGAAGCTTTATGAGAGATTCCTTCTGATGTGTGGCTTCATCACACAGAGTTCCACCCTTCCCTTCTTGGAATAGTTTGCTAACACTGTTGTCGTGGATTCTGCAAAGGTATATTGGGAGCTCATGATGGCTATGGGAGAAAAAGGAAATACCCTCACATAATAACTAAAGAGAAGCTTTCTGAGAAAACTGCATTGACATGTGTGCATGAAAATCACAGAGTTACAGTTTCTCTCAGTGATCAGTTTGTTAACACAGTTTTCTGGAAATCTGCAATTAGATACTTCATAGCGCAATGAACCACGGTGACAAAGGAAATATCCACAGATGAAAACTAGAAAGACCTTTCTTAGAAACTTCTTGGTGATGTGTGAATTCATCTCACAGAGTTACACTTATGTTTCGTGGAGCAGTCCATTAACACTGTCTTTGAGGAATCTGAGAACGGCTTCTTTGGATCGCATTGAGGCCTACGCTGATAAAGGAAATTTCATCCGTTCAAAACGTGAAAGAAGCTTTCTGAGAAACGTCTTTCTGATCTGTGAGTTCATCTCACAGACTTATAACTTAGACTTCAGGAAGCAGTTTGCTAACACTCTTTTCGTGGAATCTGTAAGTGATACTTGGAGCCCACGGGGGCCCATGGTGAAAAAGGAAATATCCTCACATAATAACTAGAGAGAAGCTTTCTGACAGATTCTTTCTGATGTTGCTTCATCACACAGAGTTCCACCCTTCTTCTTGGAACAGTTTGCTAACACTTTGTCGTGGATTCTGCAAAGGTATATTTGGGAGCTCATTGAGGGCTATGGTGAAAAGGAAATATCCTCACATAATAACTAAAGAGAAGCTTTCTGAGAAACTGCATTGCCATGTGTGAATGCAACTCACAGAGTTACACGTTTCTCCTCAGTGATCAGTTTGTTAACAC
>NW_022141701.1:0-69060 GCF_007565055.1 Rhinopithecus roxellana
AAGCTTCTCTTTAGCTATTATGTAAGGATATTTCCTTTTTCACCATAGCCCTCAATGAGCTCCCAAATATACCTTTGCAGAATCCATGACAACAGTTTTAGCAAACTGTTCCAAGAAGGGAAGTGTGGAACTCTGTGTGATGAAGCAACACATCCGAAAGGAATCTCTCAGCAAACTTCTCTCTAGTTATTATGTGAGGATTTTCCTTTTTCAACATGGGTCCCTATGGGCTCCCAAATATCACTTTACAGATTCCACGAAAAGAGTGTTAGCAAAGTGTTTCCTGAAATCTAAGTTATAAGTCTGTGAGATGAACTCACAGATCAGAAAGAAGTTTCTCAGAAAGCATCTTTCACGTTTTGAACGATGAAATTTCCTTTATGAGCGTAGGCCTAAATGCGATCCAAAGAGGCCATTCTCAGATTCCTCAAAGACAGTGTTAATTTACTGCTCCAGGATACATAAGTGTAACTCTGTGAAATGAATTCACACATCACCAAGAAGTTTCTAAGAAAGCTTCTTTCTAGTTTTCATCTGTGGATATTTCCTTTGTCACCGTGAGGTTCATTGCGCTATGAAGTATCGAATTGCAGATGTCCAGAAAACTGTGTTAACAAACTGATCACTGAAGAGAAACGTGTAATTCTGTGAGTTGCATTCACACATGGCAATGCAGTTTCTCAGAAAGCTTCTCTTTATTTATTATGTGAGGATATTTCCTTTTTCACCATAGCCCTCAATGAGCTCCCAAATATACCTTTGCAGAATCCACGAAAACAGTGTTAGCAAACTGTTCTAAGAAGGGAAGGGTGGAACTCTGTGTGATGAAGCCGCACATCAGAAAGGAATCTCTCAGAATGCTTCTCTCTAGTTATTATGTGAGGATATTTCCTTTTTCACCATGGGCCCCTATGGGCTCCCAAATATCACTTTACAGATTCTACAAAAAGAGGGTTAGCAAACTGCTTCCTGAAGTCTAAGTTTTAAGCCTGTGAGATGAACTCACAGATAAGAAAGAAGTTCCTCAGGAAGCTTCTTTCAAGTTTTGAACGGATGAAATTTCCTTTATCAGCGTAGGCCTCAAGGCGATCCAAAGAAGTCGTTCTCAGATTCCTCAAAGACAGTGGTAATGGACTGCTCCATGAAACATAAGTTTAACTCTATGAGATGAATTCACACATCACCAAGAAGTTTCTACGAAAGGTTCTTTCTAATTCTCATCTGTGGATATTTCCTTTGTAACCGTAAGGTTCATTGTGCTATGAAGTATCTAATTGCAGATTTCCAGAAAACTTGTTAACAAACTGATCACTGAAGAGAAACGTGTAACTCTGTGAGTTGCATTCACACATGGCAAAGCAGTTTCTCAGAAAACTTCTCTTTAGTTATTATGTGAGGATAGTTCCTTTTTCACCATAGCCCTCAATAAGCTCCCAAATATACCTTTGCAAATCCACGACAACAGTGTTAACAAACTGTTCCAGGAAGCGAAGGGTGGAACTCTGTGTGATGAAGCCACACATTAGAAAGGATTCTCTCAGAAAGCTTCTCTCTAGTTATTATGTGAGGATATTTCCTTTTTCAACATGGGCCCCTATGGGCTCCCAAATATCACTTTACAGATTCCAGGAAAAGAGTGTTAGCAAACTGCTTCCTGAAGTCTAGTTATAAGCCTGTGAGATGAACTCACACATCCGAAAGAAGTTTCACAGAAAGCTTCTTTCATGTTGTGAACGATGAAATTTCCTTTATCAGCTAAGGCCTCAATGCGATCCGAGGAAGCCGTTCTCAGATTCCTCAAAGACAGTGTTAATGGACTGTTCCACGAAACATAAGTGTAACTCTGTAAGATGAATTCACACATCACCAAGAAATTTCAAGAAAGCTTCTTTCTAGTTTTCATCTGTGGATATTTCCTTTGTCACCGTAAGGTTCATTGCGCTATGAAGTATCTAATTGCAGATTTCCAGAAAACTGTGTTAACAAACTGATCACTGAGGATAAACGTGTAACTCTGTGAGTTGCAGTCACACATGGCAATGCAGTTTCTCGGAAAGCTTGTCTTTAGTTATTATGTGAGGATATTTCCTTTTTCACCAGAGCCCTCAATGAGCTCCCAAATATACCTTGGCAGAATCCACGACAACAGTGTTAGCAAACTGTTCCAAGAAGGGAAGGGTGGAACTCTGTGTGATGAAGCCACACATCAGAACTGAATCTCTCAGCAAACTTCTCTCTAGTTATTATGTGAGGATATTTCCTTTTTCATCATGGGCCCCTATGGGTTCCCAAATATCACCTTACAAATTATACGAAAAGAGTTTTAGCAAACTGCTTCCTGAAGTCTAAGTTATAAGTCTGTGAGATGAACTCACAGATCAGAAAGAAGTTTCTCAGAAAACTTCTTTCACGTTTTGAACGGATGAAATTTCCTTCATCAGCGTAGGCCTCAATGCGATCCAAAGAAGCCGTTCTCAGGTTCCTCAAAGACAGTGTTAATGGACTGCTCCACGAAACATAAGTGTAACTCTGTGAGATGAATTCACACACACCAAGAAGTTTCTAAGAAAGCTTCTTTCTAGTTTTCATCTGAGGATATTTCCTTTGTCACCATAAGCTTCATTGCGCTAAGGGATATCCCATTGCAGATTTCCAGAAAACTTAGTTAGCTAACTGATCACTGAAGAGAAACGTGTAACTCTGTGAGTTGCATTCACTCATGGCAATGCAGTTTCTCAGAACGCTTCTTTCCAGTTTTGATCTGGGGATATTTTCTTTTTCACCGTAGCCCTCAATGAGCTCCCAAATATATCTCTGCAGAATCCAGGACAACAGTGTTAGCAAACTGTTCCAAGAAGGGAACGGTGTTGAACTCTGTGTGATGAAGTCACACATCAGAAAGCAATCTCTCAGAAAGCTTCTCTCTAGTTATTATCTGAGGATATATCCTTTTTCACCATGGGCCCCTAAGGGCTCCCAAATCTCATTTGGCATATTCCACGAAAAGAGTGTTAGCAAACTGCCTCCTGAGAACTAAGCTGTAACTGCGTTAGAGGAATTCACAGATCACAACGAAGTTTCTCAGAAAGCTTCTTTCACGTTTTTAGGGGAAGAAATTTCCTTTATCAGCGTCGGCATCAATGCGATCCAAGATAGCACTTCTCAGTTTCCTCAAACACAGTGTTAATGGACTGCTCCACGAAACATATGTGTAACACTGTGAGATGAATTCACACATCAATAAGAAGTTTCTAAGAAAGATTCTTTCTAGTTATCATGTGAGGATATTTCCTTTGTCACCATAAGCTTCATTGCGCTATGAAGTATCTAATTGCAGATTTCCAGAAAACTTCGTTAGCAAACTGATCACTGAAGAGAAACGTGTAAGTCAGTGAGTTGCATTCACTCATGGCAATGCAGTTTCTCAGAAGGCTTCTTTCCAGTTTTGATCTGAGGATATTTCCTTTTCAGCATAGCCCTCAATGAGCTCCCAAATATACCTTTGCAGAATCCACGACAGCAGTGTTAGCAAACTGTTCCAAGAAGGGAAGGGTGGAACTCTGTGTGATGAAGTCACGCATCAAGAAGCAATCTCTCAGATAGCTTCTATCTAGTTATTCTGTGAGGATATTTCCTTTTTCACCATGGGCCCCTTTGGGCTCCCAAATATCACTTTCCAGAATCCACGAAAGGAGTGTTCGGAAACTGCTTACTGAAGTAGAAGTTATACGTCTGTGAGATGTACTCACAGATCAGAAAGAAGTTTCTCAGAAAGCTTCTTTCACGTTTTGAACGGATGAAAATCCGTTTATCAGCCTAGGCCTCAATGCGATCCAAGGAAGCCCTTCTCAGTTTCCTCAAAGACATTGTTATTGGACTGCTCCACGAAACAAAATGTAACTCTGTGAGATGACTTCAAACATCACCAAGAAGTTTCTAGAAAGCTTCTTCTAGTTTTTCATCTGTAGAATTCCTTTGTCACCGTAAGGTTCATTGCGCTATGAAGTATCGAATTGCAGATTTCCATAAAACTTAGTTAGCAAAACTGATCACTGAGAAAAACGTGTAACTCTGTGAGTTGCATTCACACATGGCAATGCAGTTTCTCTGAAAGCTTCCTCTTTAGTTATTATGTGAGGATATTTCCTTTTTTACCATAGCCCTCAATGAGCTCCCAAATATACCTTTGCAGAATCCACGACAACAGTGTTAGCAAACTGTTCCAAGAAGAGAATGTGGAACTCTGTGTGATGAAGTCACACATCAGAAAGCAATCTCTCAGAAAGCTTCTCTCTTTTATTATATGAGATCATTTCCTTTATCACCATGGGCCCCATGGGCTCCCAAATATCACTTTCCAGAATCCACGAAAAGAGTGTTCGCCATGTGCTTCCTGGAGTCGAAGTTATACGTCTGTGAGATGAAATCACAGATCAGAAAGAAGTTTCTCAGAGGGCTTCTTCACGATTTGAATGGATGATATTTCTTTTCTCAGCGTAGGCGTCAATGCGATCCAAGAAAGCAATTCTCGTGGTTCCTCAAACACAGTGTCAATGGACTGCTCCATGAAACGTATGTGTAACTCTGTGAGATGAATTCACACATCACCAAGAAGTTTCTAAGAAAGCTTCTTTCTAGTTTTCATCTGACGATATTTCCTTAGTCACCATAAGCTTCATTGCGCTTAGAGGTATCCCATTGCAGAGTTCCAGAAAACTTAGTTAGCAAACTGATCACTGAAGAGAAACGTGTAACTCTGTGAGTTGCATTCACGCATGGCAATGCAGTTTCTCAGAAAGCTTCTCTTTAGTTATTATGTGAGGATATTTCCTTTTTCACCGTAGCCCTCAATCGGCTCCCAAATATGCCTTTGCAGGATCCACAACAACAGTGTTAGCAAACTGTTCCAAGAGGGGAAGGGTGGAACTCTGTGTGATGAAGTCACACATCAGAAAGCAATCTCTCAGAAAGCTTCTTTGTAGTTATTATGTGAGGATATTTCCTTTTGCATCATGGGCCTCTACGGGCTCCCAAATACCACTTTCCAGATTCCATGAAAAGAGTGTTAGCCAACTGCTTCCTGAAGTCTAAGTTATAAGTCTTTGAGATGAATTCACAGATCAGAAAGAAGTTTCTCAGAAGCTTCTTTCACGTTTTGAACGGATGAAATTTCCTATATGTGGGTAGGCCTCAATGCGATACAAGGAAGCCCTTCTCAGGTTCCTCAAAAACAGTGTTAATGGACTGCTCCACGAAACATAAGTGTAACTCCGTGAGATGAATTCACACATCACCAAGAAGTTTCTAAGAAAGCTTCTTTCTAATTTTCATCTGAGGATATTTCCTTTGTCACTGTAAGCTTCATTGCGCTAAGAGGTATCCCACTGTAGATTCCGGAAAACTTAGTTAGCAAACTGATCACTGAAGAGAAACGTGTAACTCTATGAGTTGCATTACTCATGGCAATGCAGTTTCACAGAAGGCTTCTTTCCAGTTTTGATCTGAGGATATTTCCTTTTCACCACAGCCCTCAATGTGCTCCCAAATATACCTTTGCAGAATCCACGACAACAGTGTTAGCAAACTGTTCTAAGAAGGGAAGGGTGGAACTCTGTGTGATGAAGTCACACATCAGAAAGCAATCTCTCAGAAAGCTTCTCTCTAGTTATTATGTGAGGATATTCCTTTTTCACCATAGCCCGCAATGAGCTCCAAAATATAACTTTGCAGAATCCACGACAACAGAGTTAGCAAACTGTTCCAAGTACGGAAACGTGGAACTTTATGTGATGAAGTCACACATCAGAAAGCAATCTCTCAGAAAGCTTCTCTGTAGTTATTATCTGAGGATATTTCCTTTTTCACCATGGGCCCCTAAGGGCTTCCAAATCTCACTTTGCAGATTCCACGAAAAGAGTGTTAGCAAACTGCTTTCTGAGACATAAGCTGTAACTCTGAGAGAGGAATTCACAGATCACAAAGAAGTTTCTCAGGAAGCTTCTTTCACGTTTTGAACTGATGATATTGCCTTTACCAGCGTAGGCCTCAATGCGATCCAAATAAGTCCTTCTCAGGATCCTCAAAGACAGTGTTAATGAAATGCTACATGAAACATAAGTGTAATTCCGAGAGATGAATTCACACATCACAAGAAGTTTCTAACAGAGCTTCTTTCTAGTTTCATATGAGGATATTTCCTTTGTCACCGTAAGCTTCATTGCGTTCTGAAGTATCCCATTGCAGGTTTCCAGAAACTATGTTAGCAAACTGAACCCTGAGGAGAAACGTGTAACTCTCTGAGTTGCATGCACACATCGAAATGCAGTTTCTCCGAAGGCTTCCTTCCAGTTTTGATCTGGGTATATTTCCTTTTTCACCATAGTCCTCAGTGAGCTCCCAATTATCACTTTGCAGAACACAAGATAACAGAGTTTGCGAAGTCTTCAAAGAAAGGAAAGTTGGAATTTCGTGATGAGTCACACATCAGTAAGCAATCTCTGAGAAAGCTTCTCTCTAGTTATTATCTGTGGATATTTCCTTTTTCACCATGGGACCTAAGGCCTCCCAAATCTCAATTGGCAGATTCCACGAAAGGAGTGTTAGCAAACTGCTTCCTGAGTAACTACGTTGTAACTCTGTGAGAGGAATTCACAGATCACAAAGAAGTTCTCAGAAAGCTTCTTTCACGTTTTCAACTGATGCTATTTCCTTTATCAGTGAAGGCCTCAATGCGATCCAAAGAAGTCCTTCTCAGGTTCCTCAAACACAGTGTTAATGGACTGCTGCATGAAACATAAGTGTAATTCTGTGAGATGCATTCACACTTCACCGAGAAGTTTCTAATAGAGTTTCTTTCTAGTTTTCATCTGAGGATATTCCCTTTGTCACCGTAAGCTTCATTGCGTTCAGAAGTATCGCATTGCAGATTTCCAGAAAACTATGTTATCAAACTGAGCACGGAGGAGAAACGTGTAACTCTGTGAGTTGCATTCACACATCGAAATGCAGTTTCTCAGAAGGCTTCCTTCCAGTTTTGATCTGGGTATATTTCTTTTTCACCATAGTCCTCAGTGAGCTCCCAATTATCACTTTGAAGAACACAAGATAACAGAGTTAGCAAACTCTTCAAGGAAGGGAAGGGTGGAACTTTGGGTGATGAAGTCACACATCAGAAAGCAATCTCTCATAAAGCTTCTTTCTAGTTATTATCTGAGTCTATTTCCTTTTTCACCATAGGCCCCTATGGGCTCCCAAATCTCATTTGGCAGGTTCCACGAAAAGAGTGTAAGCAAACTGCTTCCTGAGAACTACGATGGAAGTCTGTGAGAGGAATTCACAGATCACAAAGAAGTTTCTCCGAAAGCTTCTTTCACCTTTTGAACTGATGATATTTCCTTTATCAGCGTAGGCCTCTATGCGATCCAAAGAAATCCTTCTCAGGTTCCTCAAGACAGTGTTAATGGACTCCTGCATGAAACATAAGTGTAATTCTGTGAGATGAATTCACACATCAACAAGAACTTGTAACAAAGCTTCTTTCTTGTTTTCATCTGAGGATATTTCCTTTGTCACCGTAAGCTTCATTGCGTTCAGAAGTATCCCATTGCAGATTTCCAGAAACTGTGTTAGCAAACTGAACACTGAAGAGAAACGTGTCACTCTGTGAGATGCATTCACACATCGAAATGCAGTTACTCAGAAGGCTTCTTTCCGGTTACTGATCTGAGGATATTTCCTTCTTCACCATAGCCCTCAGTGAGCTCCCAAATATCACTTTGCAGCACACAAGTAACAGACTTAGCAAATTGTTTCAAGAAGGGAAGAGTGGAACTCTATGTGACGAAGTCACACATCACAAAGCAATCTCTCAGAAAGCTTCTCTCTAGTTATTATCTGAGGATATTTCCTTTTCACCAAGGGCCCCTATGGGCTCCCAAATCTCGTTTGGCAGATTCCACGAAAAGAGTGTTAGCAAACTGCCTCCTGAAAACTAAGCTGTAACTCCGTGAGAGGAATTCACAGATCACAAAGAAGTTTCTCAGAAAGCTTCTTTCACGTTTTGAATGGGTGATATTCCGTTACCAGCGTAGGCCTCAATGCGATCCAAAGAAGTCCTTCTCAGGTTCCTCAAATACAATATTAACGGACTGCTGCATGAAACAGAAGTGTAATTCCGTGTGATGAATTCCCACAGCACCAAGAAGTTTCTAAGAAAGATTCTTTCTAGTTTTCATCTGAGGATATTTCCTTTGTAACCGTAAGCTTCATTGCGTTCTGAAGTATCCCATTGCAGGTTTCCAGAAAACTGTGTTAGCAAACTGAACACTGAAGAGAAACGTGTAAATCTGTGAGTTGCATTCACTTATTGAAATGCAGTTTCTCAAAAGGCTTCTTTCCAGTTTTGATCTTAGGATATTTCCTTTTTCACCATAGTCCTCAGTGAGCTCCCAATTATCACTTTGCAGAACACACGATAACAGAGTTAGCAAAGTCTTCAAGGAAGGGAAGGGTGGAATTTTGGGTGATGAAGTCACACATCAGAAAGCAATCTCTCAGAACGCTTCTTTCTAGTTATATCTGAGGATATTTCCTTTTTCACCATGAGCCCCTATGGGCTCCCAAATCTCATTTGGCAGGTTCCACGAAAAGAGTGTCAGCAAACTGCTTCCTGAGAACTATGATGTAAGTCTGTGAGAGGAATTCACAGATCACAAAGAAGTTTCTCCGAAAGCCTCTTTCACCTTTTGAACTGATGATATTTCCTTTATCAGCGTAGGCCTCAATGCGATCCAAAGAAATCCTTCTCAGGTTCCTCAAAGACAGTGTTAATGGACTCCTGCATGAAACATAAGTGTAATTCTGTGAGATGAATTCACACATCAACAAGAACTTTGTAACAAAGCTTCTTTCTTGTTTTCATCTGAGGATTTTTCCTTTGTCACCGTAAACTTCAATTGCGTTCAGAAGTATCCCATTGCAGATTTCAGAAAACTGTGTTAGCAAACTGAACACTGAAGAGAAACGTGTCACTCTGTGAGATGCATTCACACATCGAAATGCAGTTACTCAGAAGGCTTCTTTCCGGTTTTGATCTGAGGATATTTCCTTTTTCACCATAGCCCACAGTGAGCTCCCAAATATCACCTTGAAGAACCCAAGTTAACAGAGTTTGCAAACTCTTCCAAGAAGGGAAGGGTGGAACTCTGTGTGATGAAGTCAAACATCAGAAAGCAATCTCTCAGAAAGCTTCTCTCTAGTTATTATCTGAGGATATTTGCTTTTTCTCCATGGGCACCTACATGAGTGTAATTCTTTGAGATGAACTCACACATCTCCAAGAAGTTTCTAACAGAGCTCCTTTCTAGTTTTCATCTGAGGATATTTCCTTTGTCACCGTAAGCTTCATTGCGTTCTGAAGTATCCCATTGCAGGTTTCCAGAACACTATGTTAGCAAACTGAACACTGAGGAGAAACTTGTAACTCTCTGAGTTGCATGCACACATTGAAATGCAGTTTCTCCGAAGGCTTCCTTCCAGTTTTGATCAGGGTATATTTCCTTTTCACCATAGTCCTCAGTGAGCTCCCAATTATCACTTTGTAGAACACAACATAACAGAGTTAGTAAACTCTTCAAGAAAGGAAGGTTGGAATTTCGTGATGAAGTCACACGTCAGTAAGCAATCTCTGAGAAAGCTTCTCTATAGTTATTATCTGAGGATATTTCCTTTTTCACCATGGGCCCCTAAGGGCTCCCAATCTCACCTTGCAGATTCCACGAAAAGAGTGTTAGCAAACTGCTCCCTGAGAACTAAGCTGTAAAATTGTGATAGGAATTCACAGATCACAAAGAAGTTTCTCAGAAAGTTTCTTTCACGTTTTGAACTGATTATATTTCCTTTATCAGTGTAGGCCTCAATGCGATCCAAAGAAGTCCTTCTCAGGATCCTCAAACACAGTGTTAATGGACTGCTGCATGAAACGTAAGTGTAATTATGGGAGATGCATTCACACATCACCGAGAAGTTTCTAATAGAGCTTCTTTCTTGTTTTCATCTGAGGATATTTCCTTTGTCACCGTAAGCTTCATTGCGTTCAGAAGTATCCCACTGCAGATTTCCAGAAAACTAAGTTAGCAAACTGAACACGGAGGAGAAACGTGTAACTCTGTGAGTTGCATTCACTCATCGAAATGCAGTTTCTCAGAAGGCTTCCTTCCAATTTTGATCTGAGGATATTTCCTTCTTCACCATAGCCCGCAGTGAGCTCCCAAATATCACTTTGCAGCACACAAGGTAACAGAGTTTGCAAATTGTTACCAGAAGGGAAGAGTGGAACTCTGTGTGACGAAGTCACACATCAGAAAACAACCTCTCAGAAAGCTTCTCTCTAGTTATTATCTGAGAATAATTCCTTTTTCACCAAGGGCCCCTATGGGCTCCCAAATCTCATTTGGCAGATTCCACGAAAAGAGTGTTAGCAAACTGCCTCCTGAGAACTAAGCTGTAACTCCATGAGAGGAATTCACAGATCACAAAGAAGTTTCTCAGAAAGCTTCTTTCACGTTTTGAACGGGTGATATTTCCTTTACCAGTCTAGGCCTCAATACCATCCAAAGAAGTCCTCCTCAGATTCCTCAAAGACTGTATTAATGGACTGCTGCATGAAACAGAGGTGTAATTCTGTGAGATGAATTACCACAGCACCAAGAAGTTTCTAAGAAAGCTTCTTTCTAGTTTTCATCAGAGGATATTTCCTTTGTCACCGTAAGCTTCATTGCATTCAGAAGTATCCCATTGCAGATTTCCAGAAAGCTGTGTTAGCAAACTGAACACTGAAGAGAAACGTGGAAATCTGTGAGTTGCATTCATACATTGAAATGCAGTTTCTCAGAGGGCTTCTTTCCAGGTTTGATCTGAGGATATTTCCTTTTTCACCAAGGGCCCCTATGGGCTCCCAAATCTCATTTGGCATATTCCACGAAGAGAGTGTTAGCAAACTGCTTCCTGAGAACTAAGCTGTAACTCTGTGAGAGAAATTCACAGAACACAAAGAAGTTTCTCAGAAAGCTTCTTTCACGTTTTGAACTGATGATATTTCCTTTATCAGCGTAGGCCTCAATGCGATCCAAAGAAGTCCTTCTCAGGTTCCTCAAAGACAGTGTTAAATGGACTGCTGCATGAAACAGAAGTGTAATTCTGTGAGATGAATTCACACAGCACCAAGAAGTCTCTAAGAATGCTTCTTTCTAGTTTTCATCTGAGGATATTTCCTTTGTCACCGTAAGATTCATTGCGTTCAGAAGTATCCCATTGCAGATTTCCAGAAAACTGTGTTAGCAAACTGAACACTGAAGAGAAACGTGTAACTCTGTGAGTTGCATTCACACATTCAAATGCAGTTTCTCAGAAGCCTTCTTTCCAGTTTTGATCTGAGGATATTTCCTTTTTCACCATAGACCTCAGTGAGATCCCAAATATCACTTTGCAGAACACAAGATAACAGAGTTAGCAATCTGTTCCAAGAAGCGAAGGGTAGAACTCTGTGTGATGAAGTCACACATCAAAAAGCAATCTGTCAGCAAGCTTCTCTCTAGTTATTATCTCAGCATATTTCCTTTTTCACCATGGGCCCCTATGGGCTCCCAAATCTCGCTTGGCATATTCCCCGAAAAAGAGCGTGAGCAAACTGTTTCCTGAGAACTAAGCTGTAACTCTGTGAGAGGAATTCACAGATCACAAAGAAGTTTCTCAGAAAGTTTCTTTCACGTTTTGAACTGATGATATTTCCTTTATCAGCGTAGGCCTCAATGCGATCCAAAGAAGACCTTCTCAGGTTCCTCAAAGACAGTGTTAATGGAATGCTGCACGAAAAATAAGTGTAACTTTGTGAGATGAATTCACACGTCACCAAGAAGTTCCTAAGAAAGCTTCTTTCTAGTTTTCATCTGAGGATATATCCTGTGTCACCGTAAGCTTCATTGCGTTCAGAAGTATCCCATTGCAAATATCCAGAAAACTGTGTTAGCAAACTGAATACTGAAGAGAAACGTGTAACACTGTGAGTTGCATTCACACATTGAAATGCAGTTTCTCAGAAGGCTTCTTTCCAGTTTTCATCTCAGGATATTTCCTTTTTCAACGTAGCCCTCAGTGAGCTCCCAAATATCACTTTGCAGAACACAAGATAACAGAGTTAGCAAACTCTTCCAAGAAGCGAAGGGTGGAACTTTGTGTGATGAAGTCACACATCAGAAAGCAATCCCTCAGAAAGCTTCTCTCTAGCTGTTATCTGAGGATATTTCCTTTTTCACCATGGGCCCCTATGGGCTCCCAAATCTCATTTGGCAGATTCCACGATAAGAGTGTTAGCAAACTGCTTACTGAGAACTAAGTTGTAACTCTGTGAGAGTCATTCAGAGATCACAAAGAAGTTTCTCAGAAAGCTTATTTCATGTTTTGAACTGATGATATTTCCTTTACCAGCGTAGGCCTCAATGCGATCCAAAGAAGTCCTTCTCAGGTTCCTCAAAGACAGTGTTAATAGACTGCTGCATGAAACATAAGTGTAATTCTGTGAGATGAATTCGCACATCACCAAGAAGTTTCTAACAGGGCTTCTTTTTACTTTTCATCTGAGGATATTTCCATTGTCACCGTTAGCTTCATTGCGTTCAGGAGAATCCCATTGCAGATGTCCAGAAAACTGTGTTAGCAAACAGATCACTGAAAAGAAACGTGTAACATTGTGAGTTGCATTCACACATAGAAATGCAGTTTCTCAGAAGGCTTCTTTCCAGTTTTCATCTGAGGATATTTCCTTTTCACCATATCCCTAAGTGAGCTCCCAAAGATCACTTTGCAGAACACAAGATAACAGAGTTAGCAAACGGTTCCAAGTAGGGACGGGTCAACTCTGTGTGATGAAGTCACACATCACAAAGCGATCTCTCAGAAAGCTTCTCTCTAGTTATTATCTGAAGATATTTCCTTTTTCACCAAGGGCCCCTATGGGCTCCAAATCTCACTTGGAATATTCCACGAAAGAGTGTTAGCAAACTACTTCCTGAGAACTAAGCTGTAGTCTGTGAGAGGAATTCAAAGATCACAAAGAAGTTTCTCAGAAAGCTTCTTTCACCTTTTGAACGGGTGATATTTCCTTTACCAGCGTAGGCCTCAATGCGATCCAAAGAAGTCCTTCTCAGGTTCCTCAAAGACAGTATTAATGGACTGCTGCATGAAACAGAGGTGTACTTCTGTGAGATGAATTCACACAGCACCAAGAAGTTTCTAAGAAAGCTTCTTTCTAGTTTTCATCAGAGGATATTTCCTTTGTCACCGTAAGCTTCATTGCGTTCAGAAGGATCCCATTGCAGATTTCCAGAAAACTGTGTTAGCAAACTGAACACTGAAGAGAAATGTGTAAATCTGTGAGTTGCATTCACACATTGAAATGCAGTTTCTCAGAAGGCTTCTTTCCAGTTTTGATCTGAGTATATTTCCTTTTTCACCAAGGGCCCCTATGGGCTCCCAAATCTCACTTGGCAGATTCCACGAAAAGAGTGTTAGCAAACTGCTTCCTGAGAACTAAGCTGTAACTCTGTGAGAGGAATTCTCAGATCACAAAGAAGTTTCTCAGAAAGCTTCTTTCACGTTTTGAACTGATGATATTTCCTTTATCAGCGTAGGCCACAATGCGATCCAAAGAAGTCCTTCTCAGGTTCCTCAAAGACAGTGTTATTGGACTGCTGCATGAACAGACGTGTAATTCTGTGAGATGAATTCACACAGCACCTAGAAGTTTCTAAGAAAGCTTCTTTCTAGCTTTCATCTGAGGATATTTCCTTTGTCACCGTAAGATTCATTGCGTTCAGAAGTATCAAATTGCAGATTTCCAGAAAACTGTGTTAGCAAACTGAACACTGAAGAGAAACGTGTAACTCTGTGAGTTGCCTTCACACATTGAAATGCAGTTTCTCAGAAGCCTTCTTTCCAGTTTTGATCTGAGGATATTTCCTTTTTCACCATAGACCTCAGTGAGATCCCAAATATCACTTTGCAGAACACAAGATAACAGAGTTAGCAATCTGTTCCAAGAAGGGAAGGGTGGAACTCTGTGTGATGAAGTCACACATCAAAAAGCAATCTCTCAGCAAGCTTCTCTCTAGTTATTATCTCAGCATATTTCCTTTTACACCATGGGCCCCTATGGGCTCCCAAATCTCGCTTGGCAGATTCCCCGAAAAGAGCGTTAGCAAACTGCTTCCTGAGAACTAAGCTGTAACTCTGTGAGAGGAATTCACAGATCACAAAGAAGTTTCTCAGAAAGTTTCTTTCACGTTTTGAACTGATGATATTTCCTTTATCAGCGTAGGCCTCAATGCGATCCAAAGAAGTCCTTCTCAGGTTCCTCAAAGACACTGTTAATGGAATGCTGCACGAAAAATAAGTGTAACTTTGTGAGATGAATTCACACGTCACCAAGAAGTTCCGAAGAAAGCTTCTTTCTAGTTTTCATCTGAGGATATATCCTGTGTCACCGTAAGCTTCATTGCGTTCAGAAGTATCCCATTGCAAATTTCCAGAAAACTGTGTTAGCAAACTGAAAACTGAAGAGAAACGTGTAACACTGTGAGTTGCATTCACACATTGAAATGCAGTTTTTCAGAAGGCTTCTTTCCAGTTTTCATCTCAGGATATTTCCTTTTTCAACGTAGCCCTCAGTGAGCTCCCAAATATCACTTTGCAGAACACAAGATAACAGACTTAGCAAACTCTTCCAAGAAGGGAAGTGTGGAACTCTGTGTGATGAAGTCACACATCAGGAAGCAATCTCTCAGAAAGCTTCTCTCTAGTTATTAGGTGAGGATATTTCCTTTTTCATCCTGTGCCCCGATGGGCTCCCAAATATCACATTCCAGATTCCACGAAAAGAGTGCTTGGAAACTACTTCCTGAAGTCTAAGTTATAAGTCTGTGAGATGCACTCACAGATCAGAAAGAATTTTTCAGAAGGCATCTTTCACGTTTTAAATGGATGAAATTTCCTTTATCAGCGTAGGCCTCAATGTAATCCAAGAAAGTACTTCTCTGGTTCCTCAAAGACAGTGTTAATGGACTGCTGCACAAAACATAAGTGTACCTCTGTGAGATGAATTCACACATCACCAAGAAGTTTCGTAGAAAGCTTCTTTCTAGTTTTCATCTGTGGATATTTCCTTTGTCACCGTAAGGTTCATTGCGCTATGAAGTATCTAATTGCAGATTTCCAGAAACCTGTGTTAACAAACTGCTCACTGAAGAGAAACGTGTAACTCTGTGAGTTGTATTCACACATTGCAATGCAGTTTCTCACAAAGCTTCTTTTTAGTTATTATGTGAGGATATTTAGTTTTCCATCATGGGCCCCTATGGGCTCCCAAATATCACTTTCCAGATTCCACGAAAACAGTGTTAGCGAACTGCTTCCTGGAGTCTAAGTTATAATTCAGTGAGATGAAATCCCAGATCAGAAAGAAGTTTCTCAGAAAGCTTCTGTTTAGATATTATGTGAGGACAATTCCTTTTTCACCATAGACCTCAATGAGTTCCCAAATATAACTTTGCAGAATCCACGACAACAGTGTTAGCAAACTGTTCCAAGAAGGGAAGGGTGGAACTCTGTGTGATGAAGTCACACATCAGAAAGAAATCTATCAGAAAATTTCTCTGTATTTATTATGTGAGGATATTTCCTTTTTCATCATGGGCTCCTATGGGCTCCAAAATATCTCACTCCAGATTCCACGAAAAGAATGCTAGCAAACTGCTTCCTGAAGTCTAAGTTATAAGTCTGTGAGATGAACTCACAGGTCATTAAGAAGTTTCTCAGAAGGCTTCTTTAACGTTTTAAACGGTTGATATTTCCTTTTTCAGCGTAGGCCTCAATGCGATCCAAAGAAGCCCTTCTCAGGTTCCTCAAAGACAGTATTAATGGACTGCTCCACGAAAAAAAAGTGTAACTCTGTGAGATGAATTCACACATCACCAAGAAGTTTCTAAGAAAGATTCTTTCTAGTTTTCATCTGTGGATATTTCCTTTGTCACCGTAAGCTTCATTGCGCTACTAAGTATCTAATTGCAGATTTCCAGAAAACTTAGTTAGCAAACTGATCACTGAAGAGAAAAGTGTAACTCAGTGACTTGCATTCACTCATGGCAATGCAGTCTCTCAGAAGGCTTCTTTCCAGTTTTGATCGGCGGATACTTCCTTTTTCACCATAGCCCTCAATGAGCTCCCAAATATACCTTTGCAGAATCCATGACAACAGTGTTATCAAACTGTTCCAAGAAGGGAAGTGTGGAACTCTGTGTGATGAAGCCACACATCAGAAAGGAATCTCTCAGAAAGCTTCCCTCTAGTTATTATGTGAGGATATTTCCTTTTTCAACATGGTCCCCTATGGGCTCCCTAATATCACTTTGCAGATTCCACAAAAAGAGTGTTCGCAAACTGCTTCCTGAAGTCTAAGTTATACGTCTGTGAGATGAACTCACAGATCAGAAAGACGTTTCTCAGAAAGCTTCTATTTAGTTATTATGTGAGGATATTTCCTTTTTCACCATAGCCCTCAATGAGCTCCCAAATATACCTTTGCAGAATCCACGACAACTGTGTTAGCAAACTGTTCCGAGAAGGGAAAGGTGGAACTCTGTGTGATGAAGTCACACATCAGAAAGCAATCTCTCAGAAAGCTTCTCTCTAGTTATTATGTGAGGATATTTCCTTTTTCATCATGGGCTCATATGGGCTCCCAAATATCACTTTCTACATTCCACGAAAAGAGTGTTCGCAAACTGCTTCCTGAAGTCTAAGTCATAAGTCTGTGAGATGAAATCACAGATCAGAAAGAAGTTTCTCAGAAGGCTTCTTTCACGTTTTGAACTGATGATATTTCCTTAATCAGCGTAGGCCTCAATGCGATCCAAGGAAGCCCTTCTCAGGATCCTCAAAGACAGTGTTAATGGACTGCTCCACGAAAAATAAGTGTAACTCTGTGAGATGAATTCACACATCTCCAAGAAGTTTCTAAGAAAGCTTCTTTCTAATTTTCATCTGAGGATATTTCCTTTGTCACTGTAAGGTTCATTGCGCTATGAAGTATCTAATTGCAGATTTCCAGAAAACTGTGTTAACAAACTGATCACTGAAGAGAAACGTGTAACTCTGTGAGTTGCATTCACACATGGCAATGCAGTTTCTCAGAAAGCTTCTCTTTAGTTTTTATGTGAGGATATTTCCTTTTTCATCATAGCCCTCAATGAGCTCCCAAATATACCTTTGCAGTATCCACGACAACAGTGTTAGCAAACTGTTCCAAGAAGGGAAGGGTGGAACTCTGTGTGATAAACTCACACATCAGAAAGCAATCTCTCAGAAAGCTTCTCTCTAGTTATTATGTGAGGATATTTCCTTTTTCATCATGGGCCCCTATGGGCTCCCAAATATCACATTCCAGATTCCTCGCAAAGAGTGCTTGGAAACTGCTTCCTGAAGTCTAAGTTATAAGTCTGTGAGATGAACTCACAGATCAGAAAGAAGTTTCTCAGAAGGCTTCTTTCACGTTTTGAATGGATGAAATTTCCTTTATCAGCGTAGGCCTCAATGTGATCCAAGGAAGTACTTCTCAGGTTCCTCAAAGACAGTGTTAATGGACTGCTGCACAAAACATAAGTGTAATTCTGTGAGATGAATTCACACATCACCAAGAAGTTTCTAAGAAAGCTTCTTTCTAGTTTTCATCTGAGGATATTTCCTTTGTCACCGTAAGCTTCATTGCGCTATGAAGTATCTCATTGAAGATTTCCAGAAAACTTATTTAGCAAACCGATCACTGAAGAGAAATGTGTCACTCTGTGAGTTGCATTCACTCATGGCAATGCAGTTTCTCAGAAGGCTTCTTTCCAGTTTTGATCCGAGGATATTTCCTTTTTCACCTTAGCCCTCAATCAGCTCCCAAATATACATTTGCAGAATCCACGACAACAGTGTTAGCAAACTGTTCCAAGAAGGGAAGGGTGGAACTCTGTGTGATGAAATCACACATCAGAAAACAATCTCTCAGAAAGCTTCTCTCTAGTTATTATGTGAGGATATTTCCTTTTTCATCATCGGCCCCTATGGGCTCCCAAATATCACTTTCCAGATTCCACGAAAAGAGTTTTAGCAAACTCCTTCCTGAAATCTAAATTATAAGTCTGTGAGATGAAACGACAGATCAGAAAGAAGTTTCTCAGAAATCTTCTCTCACGTTTTGAACGGATGAAATTTCCTTTATCAGCGTAGGCCTCAATGCGATCCAAGGAAGCCCTTCTCAGGTTCCTCAAAGACAGTGTTAATGGAGTGCTCCATGAAACATAAGTGTAACTCTGTGAGATGAATTCACACATCACCAAGAAGTTTCATAGAAAGCTTCTTTCTAGTTTTCATCTGTGGGTATTTCCTTTGTCAACGAAAGGTTCATTGCACTATGAATTATCTAATTGCAGATTTCCAGAAACCTGTTTTAACAAACGGCTCACTGAAGAGAAACGTGTAACTCTGTGAGTTGCATTCACACATTACAATGCAGTTTGTCAGAAAGCTTCTCTTTAGTTATTATGTGAGGATATTTCCTTTTCACCATAGCCCTGAATGAGCTCCCAAATATACCTTTGCAGAATCCACGACAACAGTGTTAGCAAACTGTTCCAAGAAGGAAAGTGTGGAACTCTTCGTGCTGAAGTCACACATCAGAAAGCAATGTCACAGAAAGCTTCTCTCTAGTTACTATGTGAGGGTATCTCCTTTTCCACCATGGGCCCCTATGGGCTCCCAAATATCTCTTTCCAAAATCCACGAAAAGAGTGTTCGCAAACTGATTCCTGAAGTCTAAGTTATAAGTCTGTGAGATGAACTCACAAATCAGAAGGAAGTTTCTCAGAATGCTTCTTTCACTTATTGAACGGATGAAATTTCCTTTATCACCGTGCCCTCAATGCGATCCAAGGAAGCCCTTCTCAGGTTCCTCAAAGACAGTGTTAATGGACTGCTCAACGAAACATAAGTGTAACTCTGTGAGATGAATTCACACATCACCAAGAAGTTTCCTAGAAAGCTTCTTTCTAGTTTTCATCTGTGGATATTTCCTTTGTCACCGTAAGGTTCATTGCGCTATGAAGTATCTAATTGCAGATTTCCAGAAACCTGTGTTAACAAACTGCTCACTGAAGAGAAACGTGTAACTCTGAGAGTTGCATTCACAGATTGCAATGCAGTTTCTCACAAAGCTTCTCTTTAGTCATTATGTGAGGATATTTCCTTTTTCATCATGGGTCCCTATGGGCTCCCAAATATCACTTTCCAGATTCCACGAAAACAGTGTTAGCGAACTGCTTCCTGGAGTCTAAGTTATAAGTCAGTGAGATGAAATCACAGATCAGAAAGAAGTTTCTCAGAAAGCTTCTATTTAGATATTATGTGAGGATATTTCCTTTTTCACCATAGACCTCAATGAGTTCCCAAATATAACTTTACAGAATCCATGACAAGAGTGTTAGCAAACTGTTCCAAGATGGGAAGGGTGGAACTCTGTGTGATGAAGTCACACATCAGAAAGCAATCTATCAGAAAACTTCTCTCTAGTTATTATGTGAGGATATTTCCTTTTTTATCATGGGCTCCTATGGGCTCCAAAATATCACATTTCAGATTCCACGAAAAGAATGCTAGCAAACTGCTTCCTGAAGTCTAAGTTATAAGTCTGTGAGAGGAACTCACAGATCAGAAAGAAGTTTCTCAGAAGGCTTCTTTAACGTTTGAACGGATGATATTTCCTTTTTCAGCGTAGGCCTCAATGCGATCCAAAGAAGCCCTTCTCAGGTTCCTCAAAGACAGTATTAATGGACTGCTCCACGAAACATAAGTGTAACTCTGTGAGATGAATTCACACATCACCAAGAAGTTTCTAAGAAAGATTCTTTCTAGTTTTCATCTGTGGATATTTCCTTTGTCACCATAAGCTTCATTGCGCTATGAAGTATCTAATTGCAGATTTCCAGAAAACTTAGTTAGCAAACTGATCACTGAAGAGAAACGTGTAACTCAGTGACTTGCATTCACTCATGGCAATGCAGTTTCTCAGAAGGCTTCTTTCCAGTTTTGATCTGCGGATATTTCCTTTTTCACCATAGCCCTCAATGAGCTCCCAAATATACCTTTGCAGAATCCACGACAACAGTGTTAGCAAACTGTTCCAAGAAGGGAAGGGTGGAACTCTGTGTGATGAAGACACACATCCGAAAACAATCTCTCAGAAAGCTTCCCTCTAGTTATTATGTGAGGATATTTCCTTTTTCAACAAGGGCCCCTATGGGCTCCCAAATATCACTTTGCAGATTCCACAAAAAGAGTGTTCGCAAACTGCTTCCTGAAGTCTAAGTTATACGTCTGTGAGTTGAACTCACAGATCAGAAAGACGTTTCTCAGAAAGCTTCTATTTGGTTATTATGTGAGGATATGTCATTTTTCACCATAGCCCTCAAAGAGCTCCCAAATATACCTTTGCAGAATCCACGACAACAGTGTTAGCAAACTGTTCCAAGAAGGGAAGGGTGGAACTCTGTGTGATGAAGTCACACATCAGAAAGCAATCTCTCAGAAAGCTTCTCTCTAGTTATTATGTGAGGATATTTCCTTTTTCATCATGGGCTCCTATGGGCTCCCAAATATCACTTTCTACATTCCACGAAAAGAGTGTTCGCAAACTGCTTCCTGAAGTCTAAGTCATAAGTCTGTGAGATGAAATCACAGATCAGAAAGAAGTTTCTCAGAAGGCTTCTTTCACGTTTTGAACAGATGATATTTCCTTAATCAGCGTAGGCCTCAATGCGATCCAAGGAAGCCCTTCTCAGGATCCTCAAAGACAGTGTTAATGGACTGCTCCACGAAAAATAAGTGTAACTCTGTGAGATGAATTCACACATCTCCAAGAAGTTTCTAAGAAGGCTTCTTTCTAATATTCATCTGAGAATATTTCCTTTGTCACTGTAAGGTTCATTGCGCTATGAAGTATCTAATTGCAGATTTCCAGACAACTGTGTTAACAAACTGATCACTGAGGAGAAACGTGTAACTCTGTGAGTTGCATTCACACATGGCAATGCAGTTTCTCAGAAAGCTTCTCTTTAGTGATTATGTGAGGATATTTCCTTATTCACCATAGTCCTCAATGAGCTCCCAAATGTACCTTTGCCGAATCCACGACAACAGTGTTAGCAAAGTGTTCCAGAAGGTAAGTGTGGAACTCTGTGTGATGAAGCCACACATCAGAAAGGAATCTCTCAGAAAGCTTCTCTCTAGTTATTATATGAGGATATTTCCTTTTTCACCATGGGCCCCTAAGGGCTGCCAAATATCACTTTCCAGATTCCAAGAAAAGAGTTTTAGCAAACTCTTTCCTGAAGTCTAAGTTATAAGTCTGTGAGCTGAAACCACAGATCAGAAAGAAGTTTCTCAGAAGGCTTCTTTCACGTTTGGAACGGATGATATTTCCTTTATCAGCGTAGGCCTCAATGCGATTAAAGGAAGCCCTTCTCAGATTCCTCAAAGACAGTGTTAATGGACTGCTCCACAAAACATAAGTGTAACTCCGTGAGATGAATTCACACATCACCAAGAATTTTCTAAGAAAGCTTCTTTCTAGTTTTCATCTGTGGATATTTCCTTTGTCACCGTAAGCTTCATTGCGCTAAGAGGTATCCCATTGCATATTTCCAGAAAACTTAGCAAACTGATCACTGAAGAGAAATGTGAAACTGTGAGTTGCATTCACTCATGGCAATGCAGTTTCTCAGAAGGCTTCTTTCCAGTTTTAATCCGAGGATATTTCCTTTTTCACCATAGCCCTCAATGAGCTCCAAATATACCTTTGCAGAATGCACGACAACAGTGTTAGCAAACTGTTCCAAGTAGGGAAGGGTGGAACTCTGTGTGATGAAGTCACACATCAGAAAGCAATCTCTCCGAAAACATCTCTCTAGATATTATGTGAGGATATTTCCTTCTTCACCATGGGCGACTAGGGGCTTTCAAATATTACTTTCCAGAATCCACGAGAAGAGTGTTCGTAAACTGCTTCCTGAAGTCTAAGTTACACTTCTGTGAGATGAACTCACAGATCAGAAAGTAGTTCCTCAGAAAGCTTCTTTCACGTTTTGAACGGGTGAAATTTCCTTTTTCAGCGTAGGCCTCAATGCTATCCAATGAAGCCCTGCTCAGGATCCTCAAAGACAGTGTTAATGGACTGCTCCAAGAAACATAAGTGTAACTCTGTGAGATGAATACACACACCACCAAGAAGTTTCCAAGAAAGCTTCTTTCTAGTTTTCATCTGTGGATATTTCCTTTGTCACCATAAGGTTCATTGCGCTATGAAGTATCTAATTGCAGATTTCCAGAAAACTGTGTTAACAAACTGATCACTGAAGAGGAACGTGTAACTCTGTGAGTTGCATTCACACATGGTAAGGCAGTTTCTCAGAAATCTTCTCTTTAGTTATTATGTGAGGATATTTCCTTTTTCCCCATAGCCCTCAATGAGCTCCCAAATATACCTTTGCAGAATCCACGACAACAGTGTTAGCCAACTGTTCCAAGAAGGGAAGGCTGGAACACTGTGTGATGAAGTCACACATGAGAAAGCAATCTCTCAGAAAGCTTCTCTCTAGTTATTATGTGAGGATATTTCCTTTTTCACCATGGGCCTCTATGGGCTCCCAAATATCTCTTTCCAGATTCCACCAAAAGAGTGTTCGCAAACTGCTTCCTGAAGTCTGAGTTATAGGTCTGTGAGATGAACTCACAGATCAGAAAGAAGTTTCTCAGAAGACTTCTTTCACGTTTTGAATGGATGAAATTACCTTTATCAGCGTCGGCCTCAATGCGATCCAAGGAAGCCCTTCTCAGGTTCCTCAAAGACAGTGTTAATGGACTGCTCCACGAAACATGAGTGTAACTCTGTGAGCTGAATTCACACATCACCAAGAAGTTTCTAAGACAGCTTCTTTCTAGTTTTCATCTGAGGATATTTCCTTTGTCACCGTAAGCTTCATTGCGCTAAGAGGTATCCCATTGCAGATTTCCAGAAAACTTAGTTAGCAAACTGATCACTGAAGCGAAACGTGTAACTCTGTGAGTTGCATTCACTCATGGCAATGCAGTTTCACAGAAGGCTTCTTTCAAGTTTTGATCTGAGGATATTTCCTTTTTCTCCATGTCTCTCAGTGAGTTCCCAATTATCACTTTGCAGAACTCAAGATAACTGAGTTACCAAACTGTTCCAAGAAGGGAAGGGTGGAACCCTGTGTGATGAAGTCACACATCAGAAAGCAATCTATCAGAAAGCTTCTCTCTAGTTATTATGTGAGTGTATTTCCTTTTTCACCATGGGCCCCTAAGGGCCCCAAATCTCACTTGGCAGATTCCACAAAAAGAGTGTTAGCAAACTGCTTCCTGAGAACTAAGCTGTAACACTGTGAGAGGAATTCACAGATCACAAATGTTTCTACGAAAGCTTCTTTCACGTTTTGAACTGGTGATACTTCCTTTATCAGCGTAGGCCTCAATGCGATCCAAAGAAGTCCTTCTCAGGGTCCTCAAAACAGTGTTAACGGACTGCTGCATGAAACGTAAGTGTAATTCTGTGAAATGAATTCACACATCACCAAGAAGTTTCTAAAGAGCTGCTTTGTAGTTTACATCTGAGGATATTTCCTTTATCCCCGTAAGCTTCACTGCGTTCAGAAGTATCCCATTGCAGATCTCCAGAAAACTGTGTTAGGAAACTGAACACTAAAGAGAAACGTGTAACTCTATGAGTTGCATTCACACATCGAAATGCCGTTTCTCTGAAGGCTTTTTCCAATTTTGATCTGAGGATATTTCCTTTTTTACCATAGCCCTCATTGAGCTCCCAAATATCACTTTGCAGAACGCAAGATAAGAGAGTTAGCAAACTCTTCCAAGAAGGAAAGGGTGGAACTCTGTGTGATGAAGTCACACATCAGAAAGCAATCTCTCAGAAAGCTTCTCTCTAGTTATTATCTGAGGATATTTCCTTTTTCAACATTGTCCCCTAAGGGCTCCCAAATCTCACTTGGCAGATTCCACGAAAAGAGTGTTAGCAAACTGCTTCCAGAGATGTAAGCTGTAACTCTGTGAGGGGAATTCACAGATGATAAAGAAGTTTCTCAGAAAGCTTCTTTCACGTTTTCAACTGATGATATTTCCTTTATCAGTGTAGGCCTCAATGCGATCCAAAGATGTCCTTCTCAGGTCCTCAAAGACAGAGTTAATGGACTGCTGCATGATACAGAGGTGTAATTCTGTGAGATGAGTTCACACAACACCAAGAAGTTTTTAACAAAGCTTCTTTCCAGTTTTCATCTGAGGATATTTCCTTAGTCACCGTAAGCTTCATTGCGTTCAGAAGTATCCCATTGCAGATTTCCAGAAAACTGTGTTAACAAACTGAACACTGAAGAATAACGTGTGACTCTGTGAGTTGCATTCACATATCGAAATGCAGTTTCTCAGAAGGCTTCTTTCCAGTATTGATCTGAGAATATTTCCTTTTTTACCATAGCCCTCAGTGAGCTCCCTAATATCACTTTGCAGAACACAAGATAACAGAGTTAGCAAACTCTTCCAAGAAGGGAAGGGTGGAACTCTGTGTGATGAAGTCACACATCAGAAAGAATTATCTCAGACAGCTTCTCTGTAGTTATTTTCTGAGGACATTCCCTTTTTCACCATGGACCCCTATTTGCTCCCAATGTCATTTGGCAGATTCCACGAAAAGAGTGTTAACAAACTGCTTCCTGAGAACTAAATTGTAACTCTGTGAGAGGAATTCACAGATCTCAAAGAAGTTTCTCAGAAAGCTTCTTTCACGTTTTGAGCTGATGATATTTCCTTTCCGATTGTAGTCTTCAATGACATCCAAAGAAGTCCTTCTCAGGTCCTCAAAGACAGTGTTAATGTACTGCTGCATGAAACAGAGGTGTAATTCTGTGAGATGAATTCACACATCACCAAGAAGTTTTTAACAAAGCTTCTTTCCAGTTTTCATCTGAGGATATTTCCTTTGTCACCGTAAGCTTCATTGCGTTCAGAAGTATCCCATTGCAGATTTCCAGAAAACTGTGTTAGCAAACTGAACACTGAAGAGAAACGTGTAACTCTGGGAGTTGCATTCACACATCGAAATGCAGTTACTCAAAAGGCTTTTTTCCAGTTTTGATCTGAGGATATTTCCTTTTTCAGCATAGCCCGCAGTGAGCTCCCAAATATCACTTTGCAGCACACAAGGTAACAGAGTTAGCAAATTGTTCCAAGAAGGGAAGAGTGGAACTCTGTGTGACGAAGTCACACTTCAGAAAGCAATCTCTCAGAAAGCTTCTCTCTAGTTATTATCTGAAGATATTTCCTTTTTCACCATGGGCCCCTAAGGGCTCCCAAATCTCACTTTGCAGATTAAACGAAAAGAGTGCTATGAAACTGCTTCCTGAGAACTAAGAGGTAACTCTGGGAGAGGAATTCACAGAACACAAAGAAGTTTCTCAGGAAACTTCTCTGACGTTTTGAACTGATGGTATTTCCTTTACCAGCGTAGGCCTCAATGCGATCCAAAGAAGTCCTTCTCAGGTTCCTCAAAGACAGTGTTAATGGTCTGCTGCATGAAACATAAGTGAAATTTTGTGAGATGAATTCACACATCACAAAGATGTTTCTAACAGATCGTCTATTTAGTTTTCATCTGATAATATTTCTTTGTCACCATTAGCTTCATGGCGTTCAGAAGTATCCCATTGCAGATTTCCAGAATACTGTGTTAGCAACCTGAACACAGAGGAGAAAAGTGTAACTCTGTGAGTTGCATTCACACATTGAAACGAAGTTTCTCAGAGGGCTTCCTTCCAATTTTGATCTGAGGACATTTTCTTTTTCACCATAGCTCTCAGTGAGCTCCTAAATATCACTTTGCGGAACACAAGATAACAGACTTAGCAAACTCTTCAAAGAAGGGAAGGGTGGAACTCTGTGTGATGAACTCACACATCAGAAAGCAATCTCTCAGCAAGCTTCTCTTTAGTTATTATCTCAGCATATTTCCTTTTTCACCATGGGCCCCTATGGGCTCCCAAATCTCACCTGGCAGATTCCCTGAAAAGAGCGTTAGCAAACTGCTTCCTGAGAACTAAGCTGTAACTCTGTGAGAGGAATTCACAGATCACAAAGATGATTCTCAGAAAGCTTCTTTCACGTTTTGAACTGATGATATTTCCTTTATCAGCGTAGGCCTCAATGCGATGCAAAGAAGTCCTTCTCAGGGTCCTCAAAGACAGGGTTAATGGAATGCTGCATGAAAAACAAGTGTAACTTTGTGAGATGAATTCACACGTCACCAAGAAGTTCCTAAGAAAGCTTCTTTCTAGTTTTCATCTGAGGATATATCCTGTGTCACCGTAAGCTTCATTGCGTTCAGAAGTATCCCATTGCAAATTTCCAGAAATCTGTGTTAGCAAACAGAATACTGAAGAGAAACGTGTAACTCTGTGAGTTGCATTCACACATTGAAATGCAGTTTCTCAGAACACTTCTTTCCAGTTTTCTTCTCAGGATATATCCTTTTTCAACGTAGACCTCAATGAGCTCCCAAATATACCTTTGCAGAATCCATGACAACAGTGTTAGCAAACTGTTCCAAGAAGGGAAGGGTGGAACTCTGTGTGATGAAGTCACACATCAGAAAGCAAACTCTCAGAAAGCTTCTCTCTAGTTATTATGTTAGGATATTTCTTTTTTCATCCTGGACCCCTATGGGCTCCCAAATATCAATTTCCAGATTCCACGAAAAGAGAGTTCACAAACTGCTTCCTGAAGTCGAAGTTATACGTCTGGGAGATGAACTCACAGATCAGAAAGAAGTTTCTCAGAAAGATTCTCTCTAGTTATTATGTGAAGATGTTTCCTTTTTCACCCTAGCCCTCAATGAGCTCCCAAATATACCTTTGCAGAATCCACGACAACAGCGTTAGCAAACTGATCCAAGAAGGGAAGGGTGGAACTCTATGTGATGAAGTCACACCTCAGAAAGCAATCTCTCAGAAAGCTTCTCTCTCGTTATTATGTGACGATAATTCCTTTTTCATCATGGGCCCCTTTGGGCTCCCAAATATCACTTTCCACATTCCACGAAAAGAGTGTTAGCAAACTGCTTCCTGAAGTCTAAGTTATAAGTCTGTGAGATGAATTAACAGATCAGAAAGAAGTTTCTCAGAAAGATTCTTTCACGTTTTGAACGGAAGAAATTTACTTTATCAGAGTAGGCCTCAATGCGATCCAAGGAAGCCCTTCTCAGGTTCCTCAAAGACAGTGTTAATGGACTGCTCCACGAAACATAAGTGTAATTCTGTGAGATGAATTCGCACATCACCAAGAAGTCTCTAACAGGGCTTCTTTCTAGTTTTCATTTGAGGATATTTCCTTTGTCACGGTAAGCTTCGTTGCGTTCAGAAGAATCCCATTGCAGATTTCCAGAAAACTGTGTTAGCAAACTGATCACTGAAGAGAAACGTGTAACATTGTGAGTTGCATTCACACATCGAAATGCAGTTTCTCTGAAGGCTTCTTTCCAGTTTTTATCTGAGGATATTTCCTTTTTCACCATATCCCTCAGTGAGCTCCCAAAGATCACTTTGCAGAACACAAGATAACAGAGTTAGCAAACGGTTCCAAGTAGGGACGGGTGGAACTCTGTGTGATGAAGTCACACATCAGACAGCGATCTCTCAGAAAGCTTCTCTCTAGTTATTATCTGAGGATATTTCCTATTTCACCGTGGGCCCCTATGGGCTCCAAATCTCACTTGGAATATTCCACGAAAAGAGTGTTAGCAAACTGCTTCCTGAGAACTAAGCTGTAGTCTGTGAGAGGAATTCAAAGATCACAAAGAAGTTTCTCAGAAAGCTTCTTTCACGTTTTGATCTGATGATATTTCCTTTATCAACCTAGGCCTCAATGCGATCCAAGGAAGCCGTTCTCAGGTTCCTCAAAGACAGTGTTAATGGACTGCTGCACGAAACATAAGTGTAACTCTGTGAGATGAATTCTCACATCACCAAGAAGTTTCTAAGAAAGCTTCTTTCTAGTTTTCATATGAGGATATTTCCTTTGTCACCGTAAGCTTCATTGCGCTAAGAGGTATCCCATTGCAGATTTCCAGAAAACGTAGTTAGTAAACTGATCACTGAAGAGAAACGTGTAACTCTGTCAGTTGCATTCACTCCTGGCAATGCAGTTTCTCAGAAAGTTTCTTTCCAGTTTTGATCTGAGGATATTTCCTTTTTCACCATAGCCCTCAATGAGCTCCCAAATACACCTTTTCAGAATCCACGACAACAGTGTTAGCAACCTGTTCCAAGAAGGGAAGGGTGGAAGTCTGTGTGATAAAATCACCCATCAGAAAGCAATCTCTCAGAAAGCTTCTCTCTAGTTATTATGTGAGGATAGTTCCTTTTTCACCATGGGCCCCTATGGGCTTCCAAATATCACTTTCCTGAATCCACGAAAAGAGTATTAGCAAACTGCATCCTGAAGTCAAAATTATAAGTCTGTGAGATGAACTCACAGATTGGAAAGAAGTTTCTCAGAAGGCTTCTTTCACGTTTTGAACGGAAGAAATTTCCTTTATGAACGTAGGCTTCAATGCGATCCAAGGAAGCCCTTCGTAGGTTCCTCAAAGACAGTGGTAATGGACTGCTCCACGAAACATAAGTGTAACTCTGTGAGATGAATTCACACATCATCAAGAAGTTTCTAAGAAAGCTTCTTTCTAGGTTTCAGCTGTGGATATTTCCTTTGTCACCGTAAGGTTCATTGGGCTATGAAGTATCTAATTGCAAATTTCCAGAAAACTGTGTTAACAAACTGATCACTGAAGAGAAACGTGTAACTCAGTGAGTTGCATTCACACATGGCAATGCACTTTCTCGGAAAGCTTCTCTTTAGATATTATGTGAGGATATTTCCTTTTTACCATAGCCCTCAGAGCTCCCAAATATACCTTTGCAGAATCCACGACAACAGAGTTACCAAACTGTTCCAAATAGGGAAGGGTGGAACTCTGTGTGACGAAGCCACCCATCTGAAAGAAATCTCTCAGAAAGCTTCTCTCTAGTTATTATGTGAGGATATTTCCTTTTTCACCATGGGTCCCTATGGGCTCCCAAGTATCACTTTACAGATTCCACGAAAAGAGTGTTAGCAAACTGCTTCCAGAAATCTAAGTTATAAGTCCGTGAGATGAACTCACCGATCAGGAAGACGTTTCTCAGAAAGCTTCTTTCACGTATTGAACGGATGAAATTTCCTTTATCAGCGTAGGCCTCAAAGCGATTCAAAGAAGCCGTTCTCAGATTCCTCAAAGATAGTGTTAATGTACTGCTCCACGAAACATAAGTGTAACTCTGTGAGATGAATTCACACATCACCAAGAAGTTTCTAAGAAAGCTTCTTTCTAGTTTTCATCTGTGGATATTTCCTTTGTCAAAGTAAGGTTCATTGCGCTATGAAGTTTCGAATTGCAGATTTCCAGAAAACTGTGTTAACAAACTGATCACTGAAGAGAAACGTGTAACTCTGTGAGTTGCATTCACACATGGATATGCAGATTCTCAGAAAGCTTCTCTTTAGTTATTATGTGAGGATATTTCCTTTTTCAACATATCCCTCAATGAGCTCCCAAATATACCTTTGCAGAATCCACAACAACAGTGTTAGCAAACTGTTCCAAGAAGGGAAGGGTGTAACTCGGTGTGATGAATCGGCACATCAGAAAGGAATCTCTCAGAATGCTTCTTTCTAGTAATTATGTGAGGATATTTCCTTTTTCACCATGGGACCCTATGGGCTCCCAAATATCACTTTACAGATTCCACAAAAAGAGTGTTAGCAAACTTTTTCCTGAAGTCTAAGTTATAAGCCTGTGAGATGAACTCACAGATCAGAAAGAAGTTTCTCAGAAAGCTTCTTTCACGTTTTGAACAATGAAATTTCCTTTATCAGCGTAGGCCTCAATGCGATCCAAAGAAGCCGTTCTCAGATTCCTCAAAGACAGTGTTAGTGGACAACACGAAACATCAGTGTAACTCTGTGAGATGAATTCACACATCACCAAGAAGTTTCTAAGAAAGCTTCTTTCTAGTTTTCATCTGTGGATATTTCCTAAGTCACCGTAAGGTTCATTGTGTTATGAAGTATCAAATTGCAGATTTCCAGAAAACAGTGTTGACAAACTGATCACTGAAGAGAAACGTGTAACTCTGTGAGTTGCATTCACACAGCGCAATGCAGTTTCTCAGAAAGCTTCTCTTTATTTATTATGTGAGGATATTTCCTTTTTCCCCATAACCCTCAATGAGCTCCAAAATATACCTTGGCAGAATCCACGACAACAGTGTTAGCAAACTGTTCCCAGAAGGGAAGGGTGGAACTCTGTGTGATGAAGCAACACATCCGAGAGGAATCTCTCAGAAAGCTTCTCTCTAGTCATTATGTGAGGATATTTCCTTTTTCACCATGGGTCCCTATGGGCTCCCAAATATCACTTTACAGATTCCAGGAATAGAGTGTTAGCAAACTGCTTCCTGATATCTAAGTTATAAGTCCGTGAGATGAAGTCACAGATGAGAAAGAAGTTTTCAGAAAGATTCTTTCACGTTTTGAACGAATGAAATTTCCTTTATTAGCATAGGCATCAAAGCGATCCAAAGAAGCCTTTATCAGATTCCTCAAAGACAGTGTTAATTGACTGCTCCACGAAACATAAGTGTAACTCTGTGAGATGAATTCACACATCACCAAGAAGTTTCTAAGAAAGCTTCTTTCTAATTTTCGTCTGTGGATATTTCCTTTGTCACCGTAAGGTTCATTGCGCTATGAAGTATCGAATTGCAGATTTCCAGAAAACTGGGTTAACAAACTGATCACTGAAGAGAAACGTGTAGCTATGTGAGTTGCATTCACACATGGCAATGCAGTTTCGCAGAAAGCTTCTCTTTAGTTATTATGTGAGGATATTTCCTTTTTCACCATAGCCCTCAATGAGCTCCCAAATATAGCTTTGCAGAATCCACGACAACAGTGTTAGCAAACTGTTCCGAGAAGGGAACGGTGGAACTCGGTGTGATGAAGCCGCACATCAGAAAAGAATCTGTCAGAATGCTTCTCTCTAGTTATTATGTGAGGATATTTCCTTTTTCACCATGGGCCCCTATGGGCTCCCAAATATCACTTTACAGATTCCACAAGAAGAGTGTTAGCAAACTTCTTCCTGAAGTCCAAGTTATAAGCCTGTGAGATGAACTCACAGATCAGAAAGAAGTTTCTCAGAAAGCTTCTTTCACGTTTTGAATGATGAAAATTCCTTTATCAGCGTCGGCCTCAAAGCGATCCAAAAAAGCCATTCTCAGATTCCTCAAAGACAGTTTTAATGGTCTCCACGAAACATAAGTGTAACTCTGTGAGATGAATTCACACGTCACCAAGAAGTTTCTAAGAAAGCTTCTTTCTAGTTTTCATCTATGGATATTTCCTTTGTCAGTGTAAGGTTCATTGCGCTATGAACTATCGAATTGCAGATTTCCAGATAACTGTGTTTACAAACTGATCACTGAAGAGAAACGTGTAACTCTGTGAGTTGCATTCACACAGGGCAATGCAGTTTCTCAGAAAGCTTCTCTTTAGTTATTATGTGAGGATATTTCCTTTTTCCCCTAACCCTCAATGAGCTCCAAAATATACCTTGGCGGAATCCACGACAACAGTGTTAGCAAACTGTTCCCAGAAGGGAAGGGTGGAACTCTGTGTGATGAAGCCGCACATCAGAGAGGAATCTCTCAGAATGCTTCTCTCTAGTTATTATGTGAGGATATTTCCTTTTTCACCATGGGCCCCTATGGGCTCCCAAATATCACTTTACAGATTCCACAAAAAGAGTGTTAGTACACTGCTTTCTGAAGTCTAAGTTATAAGTCTGTGAGATGAACTCACAGATCAGAAAGACGTGTCTCAGAAAGCTTCTTTCACGTTTTGAACGGATGAAATTACCTTTATCAGCGTAGGCCTCAATGCGATCCAAAGAAGCCGTTCTCAGATTCCTCAAAAACAGTGTTAATGGACTGCTCCACGATACATAAGTGTAACTCTTTGAGATGAATTCACACATCACCAAGAAGTTTCTAAGAAAGCTTCTTTTTAGTTTTCATCTGTGGATATTTCCTTTGTCACCATAAGGTTCATTGCGCTATGAAGTATCTAATTGCAGATTTACAGAAAACTCTGTTTAACAAACTGATCACTGAAGAGAAACCTGTAACTCTATGAAATGCATTCACACATGGCAATGCAGTTTCTCAGAAAGCTTCTCTTTAGTTATTATGTGAGAATATTTCCTTTTTCACCATAGCCCTCAAAGAGCTCCCAAATATACCTTTGCAATATCTACGACAACAGAGTTAGCAAACTGTTCCAAAAGGGAGTTGTGGAACTCTGTGTGATGAAGCCACACATCAGATAGGAATCTCTCAGAAAGCTTCTCTCTAGTTATTATGTGAGGATATTTCCTTTTTCACCATGGGCCCCTATGGGCTCACAAATATCACTTTCCATATTCCACGAAAAGAGTGTTAGCAAACTGCTTCCTGAGTCTAAGTTACAAGTCTGTGAGATGAACTCACAGATCAAAAAGACGTTTCTCAGAAAGCTTCTTTCACGTTTTAAACGGATGAAATTTCCTTTATCAGCGTTGGCCTCAATGCGATCCAAAGAAGCCTTTCTCAGATTCCTCAAAGACAGTGTTAATGGACTGCTCCAAGAAACGTACGTGTAACTCTGTGAGATGAATTCACACATCACCAAGAAGTTTCTAAGAAAGCTTCTTTCTAGTTTTCATCTGTGGATATTTCCTTTGTCACTGTAAGGTGCATTGTGCTATGAAGTATCTAATTGCAGATTTCCAGAACACTGTGTTAACAAACTGATCACTGAGGAGAAACGTGTAACTCTGTGAGTTGCATTCACACATGGCAATGCAGTTTCCAGAAAGCTTCTCTTTAGTTATTATGTGAGGATATTTCCTTTTTCACCATAGCCCTCAATGAGCTCCCAAATATACCTGTGCAGAATCCACGACAACAGGGTTAGCAAACTGTTCCAAGAAGGGAAGGGTGGAACTCTGTGTGATGAAGCCACACATCAGAAAGGAATCTCTCAGAATGGTTCTCTCTAGTTATTATGTGAGGATATTTCCTTTTTCACCATGGGTCCCTAAGGGCTCCGAAATATCACTTTACAGATTCCACGAAAAGAGTGTAAGCAAACTGCTTCCTGAAGTCTAAGTTATAAGTCTGTGAGATGAACTCACAGACCAGAAAGAAGTTTCCCAGAAAGCTTCTTTCACGATTTGAACGGTTGAAATTTCTTTTATCAGCGTAGGCCTCAATGCGATCCAAAGAAACCGTTCTCAGATTCCTCAAAGTCAGTGTTAATGGACTGCTCCACGCAACATAAGTGTAACTCTGTGAGATGAATTCACACATCACTAAGAAGTTTCCAAGATAGCTTCTTTCTAGTTTTCATCTGTGGATATTTCCTTTGTCACCGTATGGTTCATTGCGCTATGCAGTATCTAATTGCAGATTTCCAGAAAACTGTGTTAAGAAACTGATCACTGAAGAGAAACGTTTAACTCTGTGAGTTACATTCACACATGGCAATGCAGTTTCTCAGAAAGCTTCTCTTTAGTTATTATGGGAGGATATTTCCCTTTTCACCTTAGCCCTCAATGAGCTCAAATATACCTTTGCCGAATCCACGACAACAGTGTTAGCAAACTGTTCCAAGAAGGGAAGGGTGGAACTCTTTGTGCTGAAATCACACATCAGAAAGCAGTCTCTCAGAAAGCTTTTCTCTAGTTATTATCTGAGGCTATTTCCTTTTTAACAATGGGCTCCAATGGACTCCCAAATATCCCTTGCAGATTCCACAAAAAGTGAGGTAGCAAACTGCTTCATGAGGCCTAAGTTGTAACTCTGTGAGATGAATTCACAGATCACAAAGAAGTTTCTCAGAAAGCTTCTTTCTCATTTTTATTGGAAGACATTTCCATTGGCCCCATTGTTTTCAAAGGGATCCGGAATATCTGTTCTCAGATTCCACTCAAATAGGGCTAGGCCACGGCCCCACGAAATACAGCTGTAACTTAGTGACTTGAATTCACACATCGCAAAGCGGTTTCTCAGAAAGCTTTTCTCCTTAGTAAGACGAGGTTATTTGTGGTCTCGGAGCGCCACCGTGTGTCCTATTGCAGATTCTGCGGAAACTCTGCTAGCAAGCTTCTCAGTCAAAACAATGATGGACATCTGAGGCTGAATTCATCCACAACAAAGAAGTTTCTGAGAAGGCTTCTCTGCAGGTTTCTCTGAGGATAGTTCCTTATTCACCATGCGATTCAACGATATCCAAGACATCACATCTGAGATTCCTCAAAAGGAGTGCTAGGAAACTCCCCCGAGAAAGGGTGATGTAACACTGTGAAATGAATTCACATATCACAAAGGAGTTTCTCAGAAAGCTTGATTCCGCTTTTTCTTGGAGGATTTCTTTTCTCCTTCTATTCTTCAAAGCCATCAGAAATATCACTTCTCGGAATCCACGGAAACAGTCCTAAGAAACGGCTCCAAAAATCACTAGCGTAACTCTGTGAGATGAAGCCACACATCAGAAAGCAATCTCTCAGAAAGCTTCTCTCTAGTTATTATGTGAGGATATTTCCTTTTTCACCATGGGCCCCTAAGGGCTCCCAAATATCACTTCACAGATTCCACGAAAAGAGTGTTAGCAAACAGCTTCCTAAAATCTAAGTTATAAGTCTGTGGGACGAACTCACAGATCAGAAAGAAGATTCTCAGAAAACTTCTTTCACGTTTTGAATGCATGAAATTTCCTTTATCAGCGAAGACCTCAATGCGATCCAAAGAAGCCGTTCTCAGATTCCTCAATACAGTGTTAATGGACTGCTACACGAAACATAAGTGTAACTCTCTGAGATGAATTCACACATCACCAAGAATTTTCTAAGAAAGCTTCTTTCTAGTTTTCATCTGTGGATATTTCCTTTGTCACCGTAAGGTTTATTGCGCTATGAAGTATCTAATTGCAGATTTCCAGAAAACTGTGTTAACAAACTGATCACTGAGTAGAAACGTGTAACTCTGTGAGTTGCATTCACACATGGCAATGCAGATTCTCAGAAAGCTTCTCTTTAGTTTTTATGTGAGGATATTTCCTTTTTCACCATTGCCCTCAATGAGCTCCCAAATATACCTATGTAGAATCCACGAGAACAGTGCTAGCAAACTGTTCCAAGAAGGGAAGGGTGGAACTCTGTGTGATGAAGCCGCACATCAGAAAGAAATCTCTCAAAAAGCTTCTCTCTAGTTATTATGTGAGGATATTTCCTTTTTCACCATGGGCCCCTATGCTCTCCCAAATATCACTTTAAAGATTCCACGAAAAGAGTGTTAGCAAACTGCTTCCTGAAGTCTAAGTTATGAATCTGTGAGATGAACTCACAGATCAGAAAGAAGTTTCTCAGAAAGCTTCTTTCACGTTTTGAAAGGATGAGATTTCCTTTATCAGCGTAGGCCTCATTGCGATCCAAAGAAGCCGTTCTCAGATTCCTCAAAGACAGTGTTAATGGACTGCTCCACGAAACATAAGTGTAACTCTGTGAAATGAATTCACACATCACCAGGAAGTTTCTAAGATAGCTTCTTTCTAGTTTTCGTCTGTGGATATTTCCTTTGTCACCGTAAGGTTCATTGCGCAATGAGGTATCGAATTGCAGATTTCCAGAAAACTGTGTTAACAAACTGAACACTGAAGAGAAACGTGCAACTCTGTGAGTTGCATTCACACATGGCAATGCAGTTTCTCAGAAAGCTTCTCTTTAGTTATTATGTGAGGATATTCGCTTTTTCACCATAGCCCTCAAGGAGCTCCCAAATATACCTTTGCAGAATCCACGAAAACAGTGTTAGCAAACTGTTCCAAGAAGGGAAGGGTGGAACTCTGTGTGATGAAGCCACACATCAGAATGAAATCTCTCAGAAAGCTTCTCTCTAGTTATTATATGAGGATATTTCCTTTTTCAACATGGGCCCCTATGCGCTCCCAAATATCACTTTACAGATTCCACGAAAAGATTGTTAGCAAACTGCTTCCTTAATTCTAAGTTATAAGTCTGTGAGATGAACTCACAGATCAGAAAGAAGTTTCTCAGAAAGCTCCTTTCACGTTTTCAACGGATGAAATTTCCTTTATCAGCGTAGGCCTCAATGCGATACAAAGGAGCCGTTCTCAGATTCCTCAAAGACAGTGTTAATGGACTGCTCCACGAAACATAAGTGTAACTCTGTGAGATGAATTCACACATCACCCAGAAGTTTCTACGAAAGCTTCTTTCAAGTTTTCATCTGTGGATATTTCCTTGGTCACTGTAAGGTTCATTGCGCTATGAAGCATCTAATTGCAGATTTCCAGAAAACTGTGTTAACAAAATGATCACTGAAGAGAAATATGTAACTCTGTGAGTTGCATTCACACATGGCAATGCAGTTTCTCAGAAAGCTTCTCTTTAGTTATTATGTGAGGACATTTCCTTTTTCACCATAGCCCACAATGAGCTCCCAAATATACCTTTGCAGAATCCATGACAACAGGGTTAGCAAACTGTTCCAAGAAGGGAAGGGTGGAATTCTGTCTGATGAAGCCACGCATCAGAAAGGAATCTCTCAGAAAACTTCTCTCTAGTTATTATGTGAGGATACTTCCTTTTTCACCGTGGGCCCCTAAGGGCTCCCAAATATCACTTTACACATTCCAAGAAATGAGTGTTAGCAAACTGTTTCCTGAAGTCTAAGTTTTAAGTCTGTGAGATGAACTCACAGGTCAGAAAAAAGTTTCTCAGAAAGCTTCCTTCACGTTTTGAATGGAAGAAATTTCCTTTATCAGCGTAGGCCTCAATGCGATCCAAAGAATCCGTTCTCAGATTCCTCAAAGACAGTGTTAATGGACTGCTCCAAATAACATAAGTGTAACTCTGTGAGATGTATTCTGACATCACCAAGAAGTTTCTAAGATAGCTTCTTTCTAGTTTTCATCAGTGGATATTTCCTTTGTCACCGTAAGGTTCATTCCGCTCTGAAGTATCTAATTGCAGATTTTCGGAAAACTGTGTTAACAAACCGATCACTGAAGAGAAACGTGTAACTCTGTGAGTTGCATTCACACATGGCAATGCAGTTTCTCAGAAAGCTTCGCTTTAGTTATTATGTGAGGATATTTCCTTTTTCACCATAGCCCTCAATGAGCTCCCAAATATACCTTTGCAGAATCCACGACAACAGTGTTAGCAAACTGTACCAAGAAGGGAAGGGTGTAACTCTTTGTGACGAAGGCACACATCAGAAAGGAATCTCTCAGAAAGCTTCTCTCTAGTAATTTTGTGAGGATATTTCCTTTTTCACCGTGGGCCTCTATGGGCTCCCAAATATCGCTTCATAGTTTCCACGAAAAGAGTGTTAGCAAACTGCTTCCTGAAATCTAAGTTATAAGTCTGTGAGATGAACTCACAGATCAGAAAGAAGTTTCTCAGAAAGCTTCTTTCACGTTTTGAACGGATGAAATTTCCTTTATCAGCGTAGGCCTCAATGCGATCCAAAGAATCCGTTCTCAGATCCCTCAAAGACAGTGTTAATGGGCTGCTCCACGAAACATAAGTGTAACTCTGTGAGATGAATTCACACATCACTAAGAAGTTTCTAGGAAAGCTTCTTTCTAGTTTTCATTTGTGGATATTTACTTTGTTACCGTAAGGTTCATTACGCTATGAAGTACCTAATTGCAGATATCCAGAAAACTGTGTTAACAAACTGATCACTGAGGAGAAACGTGTAATTCTGTGAGTTGCATTCACACATGGCAATGCAATTTCTCAGAAAGCTTCTCTTTAGTTATTATGTGAGGATATTTCCTTTTTCTCCATAGCCCTCAATGAGCTCCCAAATATACCTATGCAGAATCCACGACAACAGTGTTAGCAAACTGTTCCAAGAAGGGAAGGGTGGAACTCTGTGTGATGAAGCCACACATCAGAATGAAATCTCTCAGAAAGCTTCTCTCTAGTTATTATATGAGGATATTTCCTTTTTCAACATGGGCCCCCATGCGCTTCGAAATATCACTTTACAGATTCCACGAAAAGAGTGTTAGCAAACTGCTTCCTTAAGTCTAAGTTATAAGTCTGTGAGATGAACTCAAAGATCAGAAAGAAGTTTCTCAGAAAGCTTCTTTCACGTTTTGAACGGATGAAATTACCTTTATCAGCGTAGGCCTCAATGCGATCCAAAGGAGCCGTTCTCAGATTCCTCAAAGACAGTGATAATGGACTGCTCCACGAAACATAATTGTAACTCTGTGAGATGAATTCACACATCACCAAGAAGTTTCTAAGAAAGCTTCTTTTAAGTTTTCATCTGTGAGTATTCCCTTTGTTACCATAAGGTTCATTGCGCTAGAAGTATCTAAATGCAGATTTCCAGAAAACTGTGTTAACAAACTGATCACTGAAGAGAAACGTTTAACTCTGTGAGTTGCATTCACATATGGCAATTCAGTTTTTCAGAAAGCTTCTCTTTAGTTATTATGTGAGGATATTTCCTTTATCAACATAGCTCTCAATGAACTCCCAAATATACCTATGCAGAATCCACGACAACAGTGTTAGCAAACTGTTCCAAGAAGGAAACGGTGTAACTCTGTGTGATGAAGCCGCACATCAGAAAGGAATCTCTCAGAAACCTTCTCTCTATTTATTATGTGAGGATATTTCCTTTTTCACCATGGGTCCCTATGGGCTCCAAAATATCACCTCACAAATACCAAGAAAAGAGTGTTAGCAAACTGTTTCCTGAAGTCTAAGTTTTAAGTCTGTGAGATGAACTCACAGGTCAGAAAGAAGTTTCTCAGAAAGCTTCCTTCACGTTTTGAATGGATGAAATTTCCTTTATCAGCGTAGGTCTCTTTGCGATCCAAAGAATCCGTTCTCAGATTCCTCAAAGACAGTGTTAATGGACTGCTCCACGAAACATAAGTGTAACTCTGTGAGATGAATTCACACATCACCAAGAAGTTTCTAGGAAAGCTTCTTTCTAGTTTTCATCTGTGGATATTTCCTTTGTCACCGTAAGGTTCATTGCGCTATGAAGTACCTAATTGCAGATTTCCAGAAAACTGTGTTAACAAACTGTTTACTGAGGAGAATCGTGTAATTCTGTGAGTTGCATTCACACATGGCAATGCAGTTTCCAGAAAGCTTCTCTTTAGTTATTATGTGAGGATATTTCCTTTTTCACCATAGCCCTCAATGAGCTCCCAAATATACCTGTGCAGAATCCACGACAACAGTGATAGCAAACTGTTCCAAGAAGGGAATTGTGGAACTCTGTGTGATGAAGCCGCACATCAGAAAGGAATCTCTCAGAAACCTTCTCTCTAGTTATTATGTGAGGATATTTCCTTTTTCACCGTGGGCCCCTATGGGCTCCCAAATATCACTTTACAAATTCCAAGAAAAGAGTGTTAGCAAACTGTTTCCTGAAGTTTAAGTTTTAAGTCTGTGAGATGAACTCACAGGTCAGAAAGAAGTTTCTCAGAAAGCTTCCTTCACGTTTTGAGTGGATGAAATTTCCTTTATCAGCGTAGGCCTCAATGCGATCTAAAGAATCCGCTCTCAGATTCCTCAAAGACAGTGTTAATGGACTGCTCCAAGAAACATAAGTGTAACTCTGTGAGATGAATTCACATATCACCAAGAAGTTTCGAGGACAGCTTCTTTCTAGTTTTCATCTATGGATATTTCCTTTGTCACCATGAGTTTCATTGCGCTATGAAGTATCTAATTGCAGACTTCCAGAAAACTGTGATAACAAACTGATCACTGAGGAGAATCGTGTAACTCTGTGAGTTGCATTCACACATGGCAATGCAGTTTCCAGAAAGCTTCTCTTTAATTATTATGTGAGGATGTTTCATTTTTCACCATAGCCCTCAATGAGCTCCCAAATATACCTTTGCAGAATCCACGACAACAGTGTTAGCAAACTGTTCCAAAAAGGGAAGGATGGAACTCTGTGTGATGAAGCCACACTTCAGAAAGAAATCTCTCAGAAAGCTTCTCTCTACTTATTATGTGAGGTTATTTCCTTTTTCACCATGGGCCCCTATGCTCTCCCAAATATCACTTTAAAGATTCCACGAAAAGAGTGTTAGCAAACTGCTTCCTGAAGTCTAAGTTATGAATCTGTGAGATGAACTCACAGATCAGAAAGAAGTTTCTCAGAAAGCTTCTTTCACGTTTTGAAAGGATGAGATTTCCTTTATCAGCGTAGGCCTCATTGCGATCCAAAGAAGCCGTTCTCAGATTCCTCAAAGACAGTGTTAATGGACTGCTCCACGAAACATAAGTGTAACTCTGTGAAATGAATTCACACATCACCAGGAAGTTTCTAAGATAGCTTCTTTCTAGTTTTCGTCTGTGGATATTTCCTTTGTCACCGTAAGGTTCATTGCGCAATGAGGTATCGAATTGCAGATTTCCAGAAAACTGTGTTAACAAACTGAACACTGAAGAGAAACGTGCAACTCTGTGAGTTGCATTCACACATGGCAATGCAGTTTCTCAGAAAGCTTCTCTTTAGTTATTATGTGAGGATATTCGCTTTTTCACCATAGCCCTCAAGGAGCTCCCAAATATACCTTTGCAGAATCCACGAAAACAGTGTTAGCAAACTGTTCCAAGAAGGGAAGGGTGGAACTCTGTGTGATGAAGCCACACATCAGAATGAAATCTCTCAGAAAGCTTCTCTCTAGTTATTATATGAGGATATTTCCTTTTTCAACATGGGCCCCTATGCGCTCCCAAATATCACTTTACAGATTCCACGAAAAGATTGTTAGCAAACTGCTTCCTTAATTCTAAGTTATAAGTCTGTGAGATGAACTCACAGATCAGAAAGAAGTTTCTCAGAAAGCTCCTTTCACGTTTTCAACGGATGAAATTTCCTTTATCAGCGTAGGCCTCAATGCGATACAAAGGAGCCGTTCTCAGATTCCTCAAAGACAGTGTTAATGGACTGCTCCACGAAACATAAGTGTAACTCTGTGAGATGAATTCACACATCACCCAGAAGTTTCTACGAAAGCTTCTTTCAAGTTTTCATCTGTGGATATTTCCTTGGTCACTGTAAGGTTCATTGCGCTATGAAGCATCTAATTGCAGATTTCCAGAAAACTGTGTTAACAAAATGATCACTGAAGAGAAATATGTAACTCTGTGAGTTGCATTCACACATGGCAATGCAGTTTCTCAGAAAGCTTCTCTTTAGTTATTATGTGAGGACATTTCCTTTTTCACCATAGCCCACAATGAGCTCCCAAATATACCTTTGCAGAATCCATGACAACAGGGTTAGCAAACTGTTCCAAGAAGGGAAGGGTGGAATTCTGTCTGATGAAGCCACGCATCAGAAAGGAATCTCTCAGAAAACTTCTCTCTAGTTATTATGTGAGGATACTTCCTTTTTCACCGTGGGCCCCTATGGGCTCCCAAATATCACTTTACACATTCCAAGAAATGAGTGTTAGCAAACTGTTTCCTGAAGTCTAAGTTTTAAGTCTGTGAGATGAACTCACACGTCAGAAAAAAGTTTCTCAGAAAGCTTCCTTCACGTTTTGAATGGAAGAAATTTCCTTTATCAGCGTAGGCCTCAATGCGATCCAAAGAATCCGTTCTCAGATTCCTCAAAGACAGTGTTAATGGACTGCTCCAAATAACATAAGTGTAACTCTGTGAGATGTATTCTGACATCACCAAGAAGTTTCTAAGATAGCTTCTTTCTAGTTTTCATCAGTGGATATTTCCTTTGTCACCGTAAGGTTCATTCCGCTCTGAAGTATCTAATTGCAGATTTTCGGAAAACTGTGTTAACAAACCGATCACTGAAGAGAAACGTGTAACTCTGTGAGTTGCATTCACACATGGCAATGCAGTTTCTCAGAAAGCTTCGCTTTAGTTATTATGTGAGGATATTTCCTTTTTCACCATAGCCCTCAATGAGCTCCCAAATATACCTTTGCAGAATCCACGACAACAGTGTTAGCAAACTGTACCAAGAAGGGAAGGGTGTAACTCTTTGTGACGAAGGCACACATCAGAAAGGAATCTCTCAGAAAGCTTCTCTCTAGTAATTTTGTGAGGATATTTCCTTTTTCACCGTGGGCCTCTATGGGCTCCCAAATATCGCTTCATAGTTTCCACGAAAAGAGTGTTAGCAAACTGCTTCCTGAAATCTAAGTTATAAGTCTGTGAGATGAACTCACAGATCAGAAAGAAGTTTCTCAGAAAGCTTCTTTCACGTTTTGAACGGATGAAATTTCCTTTATCAGCGTAGGCCTCAATGCGATCCAAAGAATCCGTTCTCAGATCCCTCAAAGACAGTGTTAATGGGCTGCTCCACGAAACATAAGTGTAACTCTGTGAGATGAATTCACACATCACTAAGAAGTTTCTAGGAAAGCTTCTTTCTAGTTTTCATTTGTGGATATTTACTTTGTTACCGTAAGGTTCATTACGCTATGAAGTACCTAATTGCAGATATCCAGAAAACTGTGTTAACAAACTGATCACTGAGGAGAAACGTGTAATTCTGTGAGTTGCATTCACACATGGCAATGCAATTTCTCAGAAAGCTTCTCTTTAGTTATTATGTGAGGATATTTCCTTTTTCTCCATAGCCCTCAATGAGCTCCCAAATATACCTATGCAGAATCCACGACAACAGTGTTAGCAAACTGTTCCAAGAAGGGAAGGGTGGAACTCTGTGTGATGAAGCCACACATCAGAATGAAATCTCTCAGAAAGCTTCTCTCTAGTTATTATATGAGGATATTTCCTTTTTCAACATGGGCCCCCATGCGCTTCGAAATATCACTTTACAGATTCCACGAAAAGAGTGTTAGCAAACTGCTTCCTTAAGTCTAAGTTATAAGTCTGTGAGATGAACTCAAAGATCAGAAAGAAGTTTCTCAGAAAGCTTCTTTCACGTTTTGAACGGATGAAATTACCTTTATCAGCGTAGGCCTCAATGCGATCCAAAGGAGCCGTTCTCAGATTCCTCAAAGACAGTGATAATGGACTGCTCCACGAAACATAATTGTAACTCTGTGAGATGAATTCACACATCACCAAGAAGTTTCTAAGAAAGCTTCTTTTAAGTTTTCATCTGTGAGTATTTCCTTTGTTACCATAAGGTTCATTGCGCTAGAAGTATCTAAATGCAGATTTCCAGAAAACTGTGTTAACAAACTGATCACTGAAGAGAAACGTTTAACTCTGTGAGTTGCATTCACATATGGCAATTCAGTTTTTCAGAAAGCTTCTCTTTAGTTATTATGTGAGGATATTTCCTTTATCAACATAGCTCTCAATGAACTCCCAAATATACCTATGCAGAATCCACGACAACAGTGTTAGCAAACTGTTCCAAGAAGGAAACGGTGTAACTCTGTGTGATGAAGCCGCACATCAGAAAGGAATCTCTCAGAAACCTTCTCTCTATTTATTATGTGAGGATATTTCCTTTTTCACCATGGGTCCCTATGGGCTCCAAAATATCACCTCACAAATACCAAGAAAAGAGTGTTAGCAAACTGTTTCCTGAAGTCTAAGTTTTAAGTCTGTGAGATGAACTCACAGGTCAGAAAGAAGTTTCTCAGAAAGCTTCCTTCACGTTTTGAATGGATGAAATTTCCTTTATCAGCGTAGGTCTCTTTGCGATCCAAAGAATCCGTTCTCAGATTCCTCAAAGACAGTGTTAATGGACTGCTCCACGAAACATAAGTGTAACTCTGTGAGATGAATTCACACATCACCAAGAAGTTTCTAGGAAAGCTTCTTTCTAGTTTTCATCTGTGGATATTTCCTTTGTCACCGTAAGGTTCATTGCGCTATGAAGTACCTAATTGCAGATTTCCAGAAAACTGTGTTAACAAACTGTTTACTGAGGAGAATCGTGTAATTCTGTGAGTTGCATTCACACATGGCAATGCAGTTTCCCGAAAGCTTCTCTTTAGTTATTATGTGAGGATATTTCCTTTTTCACCATAGCCCTCAATGAGCTCCCAAATATACCTGTGCAGAATCCACGACAACAGTGATAGCAAACTGTTCCAAGAAGGGAATTGTGGAACTCTGTGTGATGAAGCCGCACATCAGAAAGGAATCTCTCAGAAACCTTCTCTCTAGTTATTATGTGAGGATATTTCCTTTTTCACCGTGAGCCCCTATGGGCTCCCAAATATCACTTTACAAATTCCAAGAAAAGAGTGTTAGCAAACTGTTTCCTGAAGTTTAAGTTTTAAGTCTGTGAGATGAACTCACAGGTCAGAAAGAAGTTTCTCAGAAAGCTTCCTTCACGTTTTGAGTGGATGAAATTTCCTTTATCAGCGTAGGCCTCAATGCGATCTAAAGAATCCGCTCTCAGATTCCTCAAAGACAGTGTTAATGGACTGCTCCAAGAAACATAAGTGTAACTCTGTGAGATGAATTCACATATCACCAAGAAGTTTCGAGGACAGCTTCTTTCTAGTTTTCATCTATGGATATTTCCTTTGTCACCATGAGTTTCATTGCGCTATGAAGTATCTAATTGCAGACTTCCAGAAAACTGTGATAACAAACTGATCACTGAGGAGAATCGTGTAACTCTGTGAGTTGCATTCACACATGGCAATGCAGTTTCCAGAAAGCTTCTCTTTAATTATTATGTGAGGATGTTTCATTTTTCACCATAGCCCTCAATGAGCTCCCAAATATACCTTTGCAGAATCCACGACAACAGTGTTAGCAAACTGTTCCAAAAAGGGAAGGATGGAACTCTGTGTGATGAAGCCACACTTCAGAAAGAAATCTCTCAGAAAGCTTCTCTCTACTTATTATGTGAGGTTATTTCCTTTTTCACCATGGGCCCCTATGCTCTCCCAAATATCACTTTAAAGATTCCACGAAAAGAGTGTTAGCAAACTGCTTCCTGAAGTCTAAGTTATGAATCTGTGAGATGAACTCACAGATCAGAAAGAAGTTTCTCAGAAAGCTTCTTTCACGTTTTGAAAGGATGAAATTTCCTTTATCAGCGTAGGCCTCATTGCGATCCAAAGAAGCCGTTCTCAGATTCCTCAAAGACAGTGTTAATGGACTGCTCCACGAAACATAAGTGTAACTCTGTGAAATGAATTCACACATCACCAGGAAGTTTCTAAGATAGCTTCTTTCTAGTTTTCGTCTGTGGATATTTCCTTTGTCACCGTAAGGTTCATTGCGCAATGAGGTATCGAATTGCAGATTTCCAGAAAACTGTGTTAACAAACTGAACACTGAAGAGAAACGTGCAACTCTGTGAGTTGCATTCACACATGGCAATGCAGTTTCTCAGAAAGCTTCTCTTTAGTTATTATGTGAGGATATTCGCTTTTTCACCATAGCCCTCAAGGAGCTCCCAAATATACCTTTGCAGAATCCACGAAAACAGTGTTAGCAAACTGTTCCAAGAAGGGAAGGGTGGAACTCTGTGTGATGAAGCCACACATCAGAATGAAATCTCTCAGAAAGCTTCTCTCTAGTTATTATATGAGGATATTTCCTTTTTCAACATGGGCCCCTATGCGCTCCCAAATATCACTTTACAGATTCCACGAAAAGAGTGTTAGCAAACTGCTTCCTTAATTCTAAGTTATAAGTCTGTGAGATGAACTCACAGATCAGAAAGAAGTTTCTCAGAAAGCTCCTTTCACGTTTTCAACGGATGAAATTTCCTTTATCAGCGTAGGCCTCAATGCGATACAAAGGAGCCGTTCTCAGATTCCTCAAAGACAGTGTTAATGGACTGCTCCACGAAACATAAGTGTAACTCTGTGAGATGAATTCACACATCACCCAGAAGTTTCTACGAAACCTTCTTTCAAGTTTTCATCTGTGGATATTTCCTTGGTCACCGTAAGGTTCATTGCGCTATGAAGCATCTAATTGCAGATTTCCAGAAAACTGTGTTAACAAAATGATCACTGAAGAGAAATATGTAACTCTGTGAGTTGCATTCACACATGGCAATGCAGTTTCTCAGAAAGCTTCTCTTTAGTTATTATGTGAGGACATTTCCTTTTTCACCATAGCCCACAATGAGCTCCCAAATATACCTTTGCAGAATCCATGACAACAGGGTTAGCAAACTGTTCCAAGAAGGGAAGGGTGGAATTCTGTCTGATGAAGCCACGCATCAGAAAGGAATCTCTCAGAAACCTTCTCTCTAGTTATTATGTGAGGATACTTCCTTTTTCACCGTGGGCCCCTATGGGCTCCCAAATATCACTTTACACATTCCAAGAAATGAGTGTTAGCAAACTGTTTCCTGAAGTCTAAGTTTTAAGTCTGTGAGATGAACTCACAGGTCAGAAAAAAGTTTCTCAGAAAGCTTCCTTCACGTTTTGAATGGAAGAAATTTCCTTTAACAGCGTAGGCCTCAATGCGATCCAAAGAATCCGTTCTCAGATTCCTCAAAGACAGTGTTAATGGACTGCTCCAAATAACATAAGTGTAACTCTGTGAGATGTATTCTGACATCACCAAGAAGTTTCTAAGATAGCTTCTTTCTAGTTTTCATCAGTGGATATTTCCTTTGTCACCGTAAGGTTCATTCCGCTCTGAAGTATCTAATTGCAGATTTTCGGAAAACTGTGTTAACAAACCGATCACTGAAGAGAAACGTGTAACTCTGTGAGTTGCATTCACACATGGCAATGCAGTTTCTCAGAAAGCTTCGCTTTAGTTATTATGTGAGGATATTTCCTTTTTCACCATAGCCCTCAATGAGCTCCCAAATATACCTTTGCAGAATCCACGACAACAGTGTTAGCAAACTGTACCAAGAAGGGAAGGGTGTAACTCTTTGTGACGAAGGCACACATCAGAAAGGAATCTCTCAGAAAGCTTCTCTCTAGTAATTTTGTGAGGATATTTCCTTTTTCACCGTGGGCCTCTATGGGCTCCCAAATATCGCTTCATAGTTTCCACGAAAAGAGTGTTAGCAAACTGCTTCCTGAAATCTAAGTTATAAGTCTGTGAGATGAACTCACAGATCAGAAAGAAGTTTCTCAGAAAGCTTCTTTCACGTTTTGAACGGATGAAATTTCCTTTATCAGCGTAGGCCTCAATGCGATCCAAAGAATCCGTTCTCAGATCCCTCAAAGACAGTGTTAATGGGCTGCTCCACGAAACATAAGTGTAACTCTGTGAGATGAATTCACACATCACTAAGAAGTTTCTAGGAAAGCTTCTTTCTAGTTTTCATTTGTGGATATTTACTTTGTTACCGTAAGGTTCATTACGCTATGAAGTACCTAATTGCAGATATCCAGAAAACTGTGTTAACAAACTGATCACTGAGGAGAAACGTGTAATTCTGTGAGTTGCATTCACACATGGCAATGCAATTTCTCAGAAAGCTTCTCTTTAGTTATTATGTGAGGATATTTCCTTTTTCTCCATAGCCCTCAATGAGCTCCCAAATATACCTATGCAGAATCCACGACAACAGTGTTAGAAAACTGTTCCAAGAAGGGAAGGGTGGAACTCTGTGTGATGAAGCCACACATCAGAATGAAATCTCTCAGAAAGCTTCTCTCTAGTTATTATATGAGGATATTTCCTTTTTCAACATGGGCCCCCATGCGCTTCGAAATATCACTTTACAGATTCCACGAAAAGAGTGTTAGCAAACTGCTTCCTTAAGTCTAAGTTATAAGTCTGTGAGATGAACTCAAAGATCAGAAAGAAGTTTCTCAGAAAGCTTCTTTCACGTTTTGAACGGATGAAATTACCTTTATCAGCGTAGGCCTCAATGCGATCCAAAGGAGCCGTTCTCAGATTCCTCAAAGACAGTGATAATGGACTGCTCCACGAAACATAATTGTAACTCTGTGAGATGAATTCACACATCACCAAGAAGTTTCTAAGAAAGCTTCTTTTAAGTTTTCATCTGTGAGTATTTCCTTTGTTACCATAAGGTTCATTGCGCTAGAAGTATCTAAATGCAGATTTCCAGAAAACTGTGTTAACAAACTGATCACTGAAGAGAAACGTTTAACTCTGTGAGTTGCATTCACATATGGCAATTCAGTTTTTCAGAAAGCTTCTCTTTAGTTATTATGTGAGGATATTTCCTTTATCAACATAGCTCTCAATGAACTCCCAAATATACCTATGCAGAATCCACGACAACAGTGTTAGCAAACTGTTCCAAGAAGGAAACGGTGTAACTCTGTGTGATGAAGCCGCACATCAGAAAGGAATCTCTCAGAAACCTTCTCTCTATTTATTATGTGAGGATATTTCCTTTTTCACCATGGGTCCCTATGGGCTCCAAAATATCACCTCACAAATACCAAGAAAAGAGTGTTAGCAAACTGTTTCCTGAAGTCTAAGTTTTAAGTCTGTGAGATGAACTCACAGGTCAGAAAGAAGTTTCTCAGAAAGCTTCCTTCACGTTTTGAATGGATGAAATTTCCTTTATCAGCGTAGGTCTCTTTGCGATCCAAAGAATCCGTTCTCAGATTCCTCAAAGACAGTGTTAATGGACTGCTCCACGAAACATAAGTGTAACTCTGTGAGATGAATTCACACATCACCAAGAAGTTTCTAGGAAAGCTTCTTTCTAGTTTTCATCTGTGGATATTTCCTTTGTCACCGTAAGGTTCATTGCGCTATGAAGTACCTAATTGCAGATTTCCAGAAAACTGTGTTAACAAACTGTTTACTGAGGAGAATCGTGTAATTCTGTGAGTTGCATTCACACATGGCAATGCAGTTTCCCGAAAGCTTCTCTTTAGTTATTATGTGAGGATATTTCCTTTTTCACCATAGCCCTCAATGAGCTCCCAAATATACCTGTGCAGAATCCACGACAACAGTGATAGCAAACTGTTCCAAGAAGGGAATTGTGGAACTCTGTGTGATGAAGCCGCACATCAGAAAGGAATCTCTCAGAAACCTTCTCTCTAGTTATTATGTGAGGATATTTCCTTTTTCACCGTGAGCCCCTATGGGCTCCCAAATATCACTTTACAAATTCCAAGAAAAGAGTGTTAGCAAACTGTTTCCTGAAGTTTAAGTTTTAAGTCTGTGAGATGAACTCACAGGTCAGAAAGAAGTTTCTCAGAAAGCTTCCTTCACGTTTTGAGTGGATGAAATTTCCTTTATCAGCGTAGGCCTCAATGCGATCTAAAGAATCCGCTCTCAGATTCCTCAAAGACAGTGTTAATGGACTGCTCCAAGAAACATAAGTGTAACTCTGTGAGATGAATTCACATATCACCAAGAAGTTTCGAGGACAGCTTCTTTCTAGTTTTCATCTATGGATATTTCCTTTGTCACCATGAGTTTCATTGCGCTATGAAGTATCTAATTGCAGACTTCCAGAAAACTGTGATAACAAACTGATCACTGAGGAGAATCGTGTAACTCTGTGAGTTGCATTCACACATGGCAATGCAGTTTCCAGAAAGCTTCTCTTTAATTATTATGTGAGGATGTTTCATTTTTCACCATAGCCCTCAATGAGCTCCCAAATATACCTTTGCAGAATCCACGACAACAGTGTTAGCAAACTGTTCCAAAAAGGGAAGGATGGAACTCTGTGTGATGAAGCCACACTTCAGAAAGAAATCTCTCAGAAAGCTTCTCTCTACTTATTATGTGAGGTTATTTCCTTTTTCACCATGGGCCCCTATGCTCTCCCAAATATCACTTTAAAGATTCCACGAAAAGAGTGTTAGCAAACTGCTTCCTGAAGTCTAAGTTATGAATCTGTGAGATGAACTCACAGATCAGAAAGAAGTTTCTCAGAAAGCTTCTTTCACGTTTTGAAAGGATGAAATTTCCTTTATCAGCGTAGGCCTCATTGCGATCCAAAGAAGCCGTTCTCAGATTCCTCAAAGACAGTGTTAATGGACTGCTCCACGAAACATAAGTGTAACTCTGTGAAATGAATTCACACATCACCAGGAAGTTTCTAAGATAGCTTCTTTCTAGTTTTCGTCTGTGGATATTTCCTTTGTCACCGTAAGGTTCATTGCGCAATGAGGTATCGAATTGCAGATTTCCAGAAAACTGTGTTAACAAACTGAACACTGAAGAGAAACGTGCAACTCTGTGAGTTGCATTCACACATGGCAATGCAGTTTCTCAGAAAGCTTCTCTTTAGTTATTATGTGAGGATATTCGCTTTTTCACCATAGCCCTCAAGGAGCTCCCAAATATACCTTTGCAGAATCCACGAAAACAGTGTTAGCAAACTGTTCCAAGAAGGGAAGGGTGGAACTCTGTGTGATGAAGCCACACATCAGAATGAAATCTCTCAGAAAGCTTCTCTCTAGTTATTATATGAGGATATTTCCTTTTTCAACATGGGCCCCTATGCGCTCCCAAATATCACTTTACAGATTCCACGAAAAGAGTGTTAGCAAACTGCTTCCTTAATTCTAAGTTATAAGTCTGTGAGATGAACTCACAGATCAGAAAGAAGTTTCTCAGAAAGCTCCTTTCACGTTTTCAACGGATGAAATTTCCTTTATCAGCGTAGGCCTCAATGCGATACAAAGGAGCCGTTCTCAGATTCCTCAAAGACAGTGTTAATGGACTGCTCCACGAAACATAAGTGTAACTCTGTGAGATGAATTCACACATCACCCAGAAGTTTCTACGAAACCTTCTTTCAAGTTTTCATCTGTGGATATTTCCTTGGTCACCGTAAGGTTCATTGCGCTATGAAGCATCTAATTGCAGATTTCCAGAAAACTGTGTTAACAAAATGATCACTGAAGAGAAATATGTAACTCTGTGAGTTGCATTCACACATGGCAATGCAGTTTCTCAGAAAGCTTCTCTTTAGTTATTATGTGAGGACATTTCCTTTTTCACCATAGCCCACAATGAGCTCCCAAATATACCTTTGCAGAATCCATGACAACAGGGTTAGCAAACTGTTCCAAGAAGGGAAGGGTGGAATTCTGTCTGATGAAGCCACGCATCAGAAAGGAATCTCTCAGAAACCTTCTCTCTAGTTATTATGTGAGGATACTTCCTTTTTCACCGTGGGCCCCTATGGGCTCCCAAATATCACTTTACACATTCCAAGAAATGAGTGTTAGCAAACTGTTTCCTGAAGTCTAAGTTTTAAGTCTGTGAGATGAACTCACAGGTCAGAAAAAAGTTTCTCAGAAAGCTTCCTTCACGTTTTGAATGGAAGAAATTTCCTTTAACAGCGTAGGCCTCAATGCGATCCAAAGAATCCGTTCTCAGATTCCTCAAAGACAGTGTTAATGGACTGCTCCAAATAACATAAGTGTAACTCTGTGAGATGTATTCTGACATCACCAAGAAGTTTCTAAGATAGCTTCTTTCTAGTTTTCATCAGTGGATATTTCCTTTGTCACCGTAAGGTTCATTCCGCTCTGAAGTATCTAATTGCAGATTTTCGGAAAACTGTGTTAACAAACCGATCACTGAAGAGAAACGTGTAACTCTGTGAGTTGCATTCACACATGGCAATGCAGTTTCTCAGAAAGCTTCGCTTTAGTTATTATGTGAGGATATTTCCTTTTTCACCATAGCCCTCAATGAGCTCCCAAATATACCTTTGCAGAATCCACGACAACAGTGTTAGCAAACTGTACCAAGAAGGGAAGGGTGTAACTCTTTGTGACGAAGGCACACATCAGAAAGGAATCTCTCAGAAAGCTTCTCTCTAGTAATTTTGTGAGGATATTTCCTTTTTCACCGTGGGCCTCTATGGGCTCCCAAATATCGCTTCATAGTTTCCACGAAAAGAGTGTTAGCAAACTGCTTCCTGAAATCTAAGTTATAAGTCTGTGAGATGAACTCACAGATCAGAAAGAAGTTTCTCAGAAAGCTTCTTTCACGTTTTGAACGGATGAAATTTCCTTTATCAGCGTAGGCCTCAATGCGATCCAAAGAATCCGTTCTCAGATCCCTCAAAGACAGTGTTAATGGGCTGCTCCACGAAACATAAGTGTAACTCTGTGAGATGAATTCACACATCACTAAGAAGTTTCTAGGAAAGCTTCTTTCTAGTTTTCATTTGTGGATATTTACTTTGTTACCGTAAGGTTCATTACGCTATGAAGTACCTAATTGCAGATATCCAGAAAACTGTGTTAACAAACTGATCACTGAGGAGAAACGTGTAATTCTGTGAGTTGCATTCACACATGGCAATGCAATTTCTCAGAAAGCTTCTCTTTAGTTATTATGTGAGGATATTTCCTTTTTCTCCATAGCCCTCAAAGAGCTCCCAAATATACCTATGCAGAATCCACGACAACAGTGTTAGAAAACTGTTCCAAGAAGGGAAGGGTGGAACTCTGTGTGATGAAGCCACACATCAGAATGAAATCTCTCAGAAAGCTTCTCTCTAGTTATTATATGAGGATATTTCCTTTTTCAACAAGGGCTCCCATGCGCTTCGAAATATCACTTTACAGATTCCACGAAAAGAGTGTTAGCAAACTGCTTCCTTAAGTCTAAGTTATAAGTCTGTGAGATGAACTCAAAGATCAGAAAGAAGTTTCTCAGAAAGCTTCTTTCACGTTTTGAACGGATGAAATTACCTTTATCAGCGTAGGCCTCAATGCGATCCAAAGGAGCCGTTCTCAGATTCCTCAAAGACAGTGATAATGGACTGCTCCACGAAACATAATTGTAACTCTGTGAGATGAATTCACACATCACCAAGAAGTTTCTAAGAAAGCTTCTTTTAAGTTTTCATTTGTGAGTATTTCCTTTGTTACCATAAGGTTCATTGCGCTAGAAGTATCTAAATGCAGATTTCCAGAAAACTGTGTTAACAAACTGATCACTGAAGAGAAACGTTTAACTCTGTGAGTTGCATTCACATATGGCAATTCAGTTTTTCAGAAAGCTTCTCTTTAGTTATTATGTGAGGATATTTCCTTTATCAACATAGCTCTCTATGAACTCCCAAATATACCTATGCAGAATCCACGACAACAGTGTTAGCAAACTGTTCCAAGAAGGAAACGGTGTAACTCTGTGTGATGAAGCCGCACATCAGAAAGGAATCTCTCAGAAACCTTCTCTCTATTTATTATGTGAGGATATTTCCTTTTTCACCATGGGTCCCTATGGGCTCCAAAATATCACTTCACAAATACCAAGAAAAGAGTGTTAGCAAACTGTTTCCTGAAGTCTAAGTTTTAAGTCTGTGAGATGAACTCACAGGTCAGAAAGAAGTTTCTCAGAAAGCTTCCTTCACGTTTTGAATGGATGAAATTTCCTTTATCAGCGTAGGCCTCAATGCGATCCAAAGAATCCGTTCTCAGATTCCTCAAAGACAGTGTTAATGGACTGCTCCACGAAACATGAGTGTAACTCTGTGAGATGAATTCACACATCACCAAGAAGTTTCTAAGAAAGCTTCTTTCTAGTTTTCATCTGTGGATCTTTCCTTTGTCACCCTATGGTTCATTGCGCTATGAAGTATCTAATGGCAGATTTCCAGAAAACTGTGTTAACAAACTGATCACTGAGGAGAAACGCGTAACTCTGTGAGTTGCATTCACACATGTCAATGCAGTTTCTCAGAATGCTTCTCTTTAGTTATTATGTGAGGATATTTCCTTTTTCACTATGGGCTCCCAAGGGCTCCCAAATGTCACTTTACAGATTCCACGAAAAGAGTGTTAGCGAACTGCTTCCTGAAATCTAAGTTATAAGTCTGTAAGATGAACTCACAGATCAGAAAGTAGTTTCTCAGAAAGCTTCTTTCACGTTTTGAACGCATGAAATTTCCTTTATCAGCGTAGGCCACAATGCGATCCAAAGAAGCTGTTCTCAGATATCTCAAAGACCGTGTTTATGTACTGCTCCACGAAACATAATTGTAACTCTGTGAGATGAATTCACACATCACCAAGAAGTTTCTAAGAAAGCCTCTTTCTAGTTTTCATCTGTGGATAAGTCCTTTTTCAACGTAAGGTTCATTGCGCTATGAAGTATCTAATTGCAGCTTTCCAGAAAACTGTGTTAACAAACTGATCACTGAGGGGAAACGTGACACTCTGAGAGTTGCATTCACACATGGCAATGCAGTTTCTCAGAAAGCTTCTCTTTAGTTATTATGTGAGGTTATTTCCTTTTTCATCAGAGCCCTCAATAAGCTCCCAAATATACCTTTGCAGAATCCACGACAACAGTGTTAGCAAACTGTTCCAAGAAGGGAAGTGTGGAACTCTGTGTGATGAAGCCACACATCAGAAAGGAATCTCTCAGAAAGCTTCTCTCTAGTTATTATGTGAGGATATTTCCTTTTTCACCATGGGCCCCTATGGGCTCCCAAATATCACTTTACAGATTCCACGAAAAGAGTGGTAGCAATCTGCTTCCTGAAATCTCAGTTATAAGTCTGTTAGATGAACTCACAGATCAGAAAGAAGTTTCTCAGAAAGCTCCTTTCACGTTTTGAACGGATGAAATTTCCTTTATCAGCGTCGGCCTCAATGCGATCCAAAGGAGCCGTTCTCAGATTCCTCAAAGACAGTGTTAATGGACTGCTCCACGAAACATAAGTGTAACTCTGTGAGATGAATTCACACATCACCAAGAAGTTTTAAAGATAGCTTCTTTCTAGATTTCATCTGTGGATATTTCCTTTGTCATCGTAAGGTTCATTCCGCTCTGAAGTATCTAATTGCAGATTTCCAGAAAACTGTGTTAACAAACTGATCACTGAAGAGAAACGTGTAACTCTGTGAGTTGCATTCACCCATGGCAATGCAGTTTCTCAGAAAGCTTCTCTTTAGTTATTATGTGAGGATATTTCCTTTTTCACCATAGCCCTCAATGAGCTCCCAAATATACCTTTGCAGAATCAACGACAACAGTGTTAGCAAACTGTTCCAAGAAGGGAAGTGTGGAACTCTGTGTGATGAAGCCGCACATCAGAAAGAAATCTCTCAGAAAGCTTCTCTCTAGTTATTATGTGAGGATATTTCCTCTTTCTACATGGGCCCCAATGCGCTCCCAAATATCACTTTACAGATTCCACGAAAAGAGTGTTAGCAAACTGCTTCCTGAAGTCTTAGTTATAAGACTGTGAGATGAACTCGCAGATCAGAATGAAGTTTCTCAGAAAGCTTCTTTCACGTTTTGAACGGATGAAATTTCCTTTATCAGCGTAGGCCTCAATGCGATCCAAAGAAGCCGTTCTCAGATTCCTCAAAGACAGTGTTAATGGACTGCTCCACGAAACATGAGTGTAACTCTGTGAGATGAATTCACACATCACCAGGAAGTTTCTAGGAAAGCTTCTTTCTAATTTTCATCTGTGGATATTTCCTTTGTCACCTTAAGGTTCATTGCGCTATGAAGTATCGATTTGCAGATTTCCAGAAAACTGTGTTAACAAACTGATCACTGAAGAGAAACGTGTAACTCTGTGAGTTGCATTCACACATGGCAATGCAGTTACTCACAAAGCTTCTCATTAGTTATTATGTGAGGATATTTCCTTTTTCACCATTGCCCTCATTGAGCTCCCAAATATACCTTTGCAGAATTCACGACAACAGTGTTACGACACTGTTCCAAGAAGGGAGGGGTGGAAATCTGTGTGATGAAGCCTCACATCAGAAAGGAATCTCTCAGAAAGCTTCTCTCTAGTTATTATGTGAGGATAATTCCTTTTTCACCATGGGCCCCTATGGGCTCCCAAATATCACTTTACAGATTCCACAAAAAGAGTGTTAGCAAACTGCTTCCTGAAGTCTAAGTTAGAAGTCTGTGAGACGAACTCACAGATCAGAAAAACGTTTCTCAGAAAGCTTCTTTCACGTTTGGAACAAATGAAATTTCCTTTATCAGCGTTGGGGTCAATGCGATCCCAGGAAGCCCTTCTCAGTTTCCTCAAAGACAGTGTTAATGGACTGCTCCACGAAACATAAATGTAACTCTGTGAGATGAAATCACACATCACCAAGAAGTTTCTAAGAAACCTTCTTTCTAGATTTCATCTATGGATCTTTCCTTTGCACCGTAAGCTTCATTGCGCTAAGAGGTATCCCATTGCAGATTTCCAGAAAACTTAGTTAGCAAACTGATCACTGAAGAGAAACGTGTAACTCTGTGGGTTGCACTCACACATTGAAGTGCATTTTCCCAGAAGGCTTCTTTCCAGTGCTTATCTGAAGATATTTCCTTGTTCACCATAGCCCTCAATGAGCTCCCAAATATCACTTTGCAGTATCCACGACAACAGTGTTAGCAAACTGTTCCAAGAAGGGAAGGGTGGAACTCTGTGTGCTGAAGTCACACATCAGAAAGCAGTCTCTCAGAAAGCTTTCCTCTAGTTATTATCTGAGGCTATTTCCTTTTTCACAATGGGCCCCAATGGACTCCCAAATATCCCTTTGCAGATTCCACGAAAAGTGAGGTAGCAAACTGCTTCATGAGGCCTAAGTTGTAACTCTGTGAGATGCATTCACAGGTCACAAAGAAGTTTCTCAGAAAGCTTCTTTCTCATTTTTATTGGAAGATATTTCCATTGGCCCCATTGTTTTCAAAGGGATCCGGAATATCTGTTCTCAGATTCCGCACAAATAGGGCCAGGCCACGGCCCCACGAAATACAGCTGTAACTTAGTGACTTGAATTCACACATCACAAAGCGGTTTCTCAGAAAGCTTCTTTCTTTAGTAAGACGAGGTTATTTGTGGTCTCGGAGCGTCACCGTGTGTCCTATTGCAGATTCTGCGGAAACTCTGCTAGCAAGTTTCTCAGTCAAAACAATGATGGACATCTGTGGGCTGAATTCATCCACAACAAAGAAGATTCTGAGAAGGCTTCTCTGCAGGTTTCTCTGAGGATAGTTCCTTATTCACCAAGCGATTCAACGATATCCAAGACATCACATCTGAGATTCCTCAAAATGAGTGCTAGGAAACTCCCCCGAAAAGGGTGATGTAACACTGTGAAATGAATTCACATATCACAAAGGAGTTTCTCAGAAAGCTTGATTCCGCTTTTCTTGGAGGATATTTCTTTTCTCCTTCTATTCTTCAAAGCCATCAGAAATATCACTTCTCGGAATCCACGGAAACAGTCCTAAGAAACGGCTCCAAAAAACACTAGCGTAACTCTGTGAGATGAAGTCACACATCAGAAAGCAATCTCTCAGAAAGCTTCTCTCTAGTTCTTATGTGAGAATATTTCCTTTTTCACCGTAGCCCTCAATGAGCTCCCAAATATACCTTTGCAGAAGACACGACAACACTGTTAGCAAACTGTTCCATGAAGGGAAGGGTGGAACTCTGTGTGATGAAGCCGCGCATCAAAAAGGAATCTCTCAGAATGCTTCTCTCTATTTATTATGTGAGGATATTTCCTTTTTCACCATGGGCCCCTATGGGCTCCGAAATATCACTTTACAGATTCCACGAAAAGAGTGTTAGCAAACTGCTTCCTGAAGTCTAAGTTATAAGTCTGTGAGATGAACTCACATATCAGAAAGAAGTTTCTCAGAAAGCTTCTTTCACGTTTTGAACGGATGAAATTTCCTTTATCAGCGTAGGCCTCAATGCGATTGAAGAAGCCGTTCTCAGATTCCTCAGAGACAGTGTTAATGGACTGCTCCACGAAACATAAGTGTAACTCTGTGAGATGAATTCACACATCACCAAGAAGTTTCTAAGAAAGCTTCTTTCTAGTTTTCATCTGTGGATATTTCCGTTGTCACCGTAAGGTTCATTGCGCTATGAAATATCTAATTGCAGATTTCCAGAAAACTGTGTTAACAAACTGATCACTGAAGAGAAACGTGTAACTCTGTGAGTTGCATTCACACATGGCAATGCAGTTTCTCAGAAAGCTTCTCTTCAGTTATTATGACAGGATATTTCCTTTTTCACCATAGCCCTCAATGAGCTCCCAAATATACCTTTGCAGAATCCACGACAACAGTGTTAGCAAACTGTTCCAGGAAGGGAAGGGTGGAACTCTGTGTGATGAAGTCACACATCAGAAAGGAATCTCTCAGAAAGCTTCTCTCTGGTTATTATGTGAGGATATTTCCTTTTTCACCATGGGCCGCTATGGGCTCCCAAATATCACTTCACAGATTCCACGAAAAGAATGTTAGCAAACTGCTTCCTGAAGTATAAGTTATAAGTCTGTGAGATGAAATCACACATCAGAAAGAAGTTTTTCAGAAAGCTTCTTTCACGATTTGAAGGGATGAAATTTCCTTTATCAGCGTAGGACTCAATGCGATCCATAGAAGCCGTTCTCAGATTCCTCAAAGACAGTGTTAATGGACTGCTCCATGAAACATAAGTGTAACTCTGTGAAATGAATTCACACATCACCAAGAAGTTTCTACGAAAGCTTCTTTCTAGTTTTCATCTGTGGATATTTCCTTTGTCACCGTAAGGTTCATTGCGCTATGAAGTGTCGAATTGCAGATTTCCAGAAAACTGTGTTAACAAACTGATCTCTGAAGAGAAACGTGTAACTCTAAGTTTCTCCCTTGCGTGCCAAAACTGTACCCACGTGCACCAACCGTTCCCGGGCGCTCCAACCTTTCCCGCGTGCGCGTAAACATTTTCCCGCCCAGGAAGATATGCAGCCCAGGGCGCAGGCGCGATCCCCCACCCGGGAAAAGTACAAACACACGGCGCATGTGCGATTGCAATTTGAGAAGACCCGGCCCCCGTCAACCCCCTGGCCCAACCTCTTCCCCTGCCAGCCTATATAAGGCTTGACCCTACACTCAATAAACGAGACTTGATCAGGCTGTTTGTCTTGTCTCCATTTCTTGTGTTTTCTTGTCTCCTCCATTCACACTCCCCCTTCCAGGGCCCGTTCGACTGTCCTGCAGGTCGGGACACCTGGCGCCCGAACAGGGACCTGGACACGGGGGAAAAAGTGAGGAAGAAGGCAGTAAAGTCGGCCGAAAGTGAAAGTGGAAACAAATTCCTCCGGACGTCGTGGGAGCCTACCGCGTTGGAACTAGAGGTGAGTAACAGTGTCTGATTATGGGACAAGAATTAAGCCAGCATCAAATTTATGTAGGGCAATTAAAAGAGGCTTTAAAAACACGAGGAGTAAAGGTTAAAAGTAATGATTTGTTTAAGTTTTTTGATTTTGTAAAAGAAACCTGCCCTTGGTTTCCACAAGAGGGGACCATTGACATAAAGAGGTGGCGTCGAGTGGGAGACTGTTTTCAAGATTACTATAGTACTTTTGGACCAGAAAAGGTTCTGGTGACAGCTTTTTCTTATTGGAATCTAATCAGAGATATAATAGATAAAAAGGAAAAAGAAAAAGATCCTGAGGTAATGGCGGTGGTTACTCAGACTGAGGAAATATTAAGAGGCAGCTCCCAGACCGACCTCGAAAAATCCATACCTAATAAAGAAATAGACCTTATATCGCTACAAAGCGACGAGGAAGAGGCTGGGGTCCCCTTAATGACAAATATAGAAACATCAAATAAGGAAAAGTTCAAAAAATACCCATTTTTACCTACAACTAATGAAAGCAAAAGTAAAAATAACTTTAACCCTTCAGAAGTAAACTGGGATAATTTGGAGGAAGGGGCAGCAAAATATTATAATTCTGACTGGCCACAAACTCTTACTTATCCCCCTCCCTATAATAAGGCTTCTGCCCCCGCAGTTATGGCAGTAATAGACACAAAAGAGGAGCTTAGAGAAAAAATTGCACCGCTTGAAGAGCAAATAAAGCTCGAAGAACTACATCAGTCTTTTATCACTAGATTGCAGAAATTAAGGACAGGAAGTGAGAGCGTTCAATACCCTAAAGGAATAGAGAAACCCTCTCACCCTCAGAGACCCAGACAGCATGTCCCAAAAGGAAGGTCGCTTGGTAGTAGGGATAGGGAGGATGCCTCTCTTCGAGAAGTTTTTCCAGTAACGGAAACTACAGATGCGCAGGGTCGAGCCTGGAGACACCACAATGGGTTTGAATTTACTGTAATAAAAGAACTAAAACCTGCTGTCTCACAATACGGAGCTACTGCTCTGTACACCCTGGCCATAGTCGAATCTGTGGCCGAAAATTGGCTCACTCCCATAGATTGGAATACCTTAGTTAGAGCAGTTCTTTCAGGAGGCGACCATCTGATTTGGAAGTCAGAATTTTATGAAAATTGTAGAGATACGGCCAAGAGAATCCAACAAGCCAGAAATGGTTGGGATTTTGATATGCTAACTGGTTCGGGTAATTACACAGAAACCGATGCTCAGATGCCGTATGATCCTGGACTGTTTTCTCAAATCCAAGCAGCAGCTACCAAAGCCTGGAGAAAACTTCCTGTTAAGGGGGATACAAGAGCCTCGCTCACGGGGGTCAAACAAGGACCTGATGAGCCTTTTGCAGACTTTGTACATAGACTTTTAACCACAGCCAGCGGAATATTTGGAAATACCGAGTCAGGGGTGGATTATGTAAAACAGCTAGCTTACGAAAACGCTAACCCGGCTTGTCAGGCAGCAATCAGACCTTATAGAAAGAAAACAGACTTAACAGGTTACATCCGCCTCTGTTCAGACATAGGGCCCTCATATCAACAGGGTTTGGCTATGGCTGCTGCCTTTAGTGGACAAACCATAAAAGACTTCCTCGCTAGTAAAAATAAAAATAGCAAGGGGTGCTTCAAGTGCGGAAAAATGGGACACTTCGCTGGGGATTGTAAGGGAGAGCTAGCTAAGACCTTAGAGGCAAAAGCTCCAGGCGTCTGCCCTAGGTGTAAAAGAGGAAAACATTGGTCCAACGAATGTAAATCTAAAATTGACAATCAAGGAAATCCCCTAACACCTCAGCAGGGAAACGCCTAAGTTTCTCCTGCGCGTGCCAAAACTGTTCCCGCGCGCGCCAACATTTCCCGCGCGCACCAACATTTCCCGCACGCCCGCAATCATTTTCCCGCCCAGGAAGATATGCAGCCCAGGGCACAGGCGCGATCCCGTGGCCGGGAAAAGTACAAATCCACGGCGCATGCGCGATTTTAATTTGAGAAGACCCAGCCCCCGACACCGCCCTGGCCCAACCTCTTCCCCTGACAGCCTATATAAGGCATGACCTGACACTCAATAAACGAGACTTGATCAGGCTATGAGTCTTCTCTCCATTTCTTGTGTTTTCTTGTCTCCTACATTCACACTCCCCCTTCCAGGGCCCGTTTGACTGTCCTGCAGGTCGGGACAGTTTTGATCTGAGGATATTTCCTTTTTCACCATAGGCCTCAATGAGCTCCCAAATATATCTCTGCAGAATCCACGACAACAGAGTTAGCAAACTGTTCCAAGAAGAGAAGGGTGGAACTCAGTGTGATTAAGTCACACATCAGAAAGCAATCTCTCAGAAAGCTTCTTTCTAGTTATTATGTGAGGATATATCCTTTTTCACCATGGAACCATATGGGCTCCCAAATATCACTTTCCAGAATCCACGAAAAGAGTGTTCACAAAGAGCTTCCTGAAGTCTAAGTTATACGTCTGTGAGATGAACTGACAGATCAGAAAGAAGTTTCTCAGAAAGATTCTTTCACGTTTTGAACAGATGAAATTTCCTTTATCAGCGTAGGCCTCAATGCGATCAAAGGAAGCCCTTCTCATGTACCTCAAAGACAGCGTTAATGGACTGCTTCACGAAACATAAGTGTAACTCTGTGAGATAAATTCAGATATCAGCAAGAATTTTCTAAGAAAGCTTCTTTCTAGTTTTCATCTGAGGATATTTCCTTTGTCACTGTAAGGTTCATTGCGCTATGAAGTATCTAATTGCAGATTTCCAGAAAACTGTGTTAACAAACTGATCACTGAAGAGAAACGTGTTACTCTGTGAGTTGCATTCACACATGGCAAGGCAGTTTCTCAGAAGGCTTCTTTCCAGTTTAGATCTGAGGATATTTCCTTTTTCACCATAGCCCTCAATGAGCTCCGAAATATACCCTTGCAGGATCCACGACAACAGTGTTAGCAAACTGTTCCAAGAAGGGAATGGTGGAACTCTGTGTGATGAAGTCACACATCAGAAAGCAATCTCTCAGAAAGCTTCTCTCTAGTTATTATGTGAGGATATTTCCCTTTTCACCATGGGCCCCTATCGGCTCCCTATTATCACTTTCCAGAATCCACGAAAAGAGTGTTCGCAAACTGCTTCATGAAGTCTAAGTTATACGACTGTGTGATGAACTCACAGATCAGAAAGAAGTTTCTCAGAAAGCTTCTTTCACTTTTTGAATGGAAGAAATTTCCTTTATCAGCGTAGGCCTCAATACGTTCCAAGGAGGCCCTTCTCAGATTCCTCAAAGACAGTGTTAATGTACTGCTCCATGAAACATAAGTGTAACACTGTGAGATGAATTCACAAATCACCAAGAAGGATCTAAGAAAGCTTCTTCCTAGTTTTCATCTGAGGACATTTCCTTTGTCACCGTAAGCTTCATTGCCCTAAGAGCTATCCCATTGCAGATTTCCAGAAAACTGAGTTAGCAAACTGATCACTGAAGAGAAACGTGTAACTCTGTGAGTTGCATTCACTCATGGCAATGCAGTTTGTCAGAAGGCTTTTTTCCACTTTAGATATGAGGATATTTCCTTTTTCACCATAGCCCTCAATGAGCTCCCAAATATACCTTTGCAGAATCCACGACAACAGTGTTAGCAAACTGTTCCACGAAGGGAAGGCTGGAACTCTGTGTGATTAAGTCACACATCAGAAAGAAATCTCTCAGAAAGCTTCTCTCTAGTAATTATATGATGATATTTCCTTTTTCATCATGGGTCCCTATTGTCTCCCAAATATCACTTTCCAGATTCCACGAAAAGAGTGTTCGCAAACTGCTTCCTGAAGTCTAAGTTATAAGTCTGTGAGATGAACTCACAGAGCAGAAAGACGTTTGCAGAAAGATTCTTTTACCTTTTGAACAGATGAAATTTCCTTGATCAGCGTAGGCCTCAATGCGATCCAAGGAAGCCCTTCTCAGGTTCCTCAAAGATAGTGTTAATGGACTGCTACACGAAACATAAGTGTATCTCTGTGAGATGAATTCACACATCACCAAGACGTTTCTAAGCAAGCTTCTTTCTAGTTTTCATCTGTGGATATTTCCTTTGTCACCGTAATGTTCATTGGGCTAGGAAGTATCGAATTGCAGATTTCCAGAAAACTGTGTTAACAAACTGATCATTGAAGAGAAACGTGTAATTCTGTGAGTTGCATTCACACATGGCAATGCAGTTTCTCAGAAAGCTTCTCTTTAGTTATTATGTGAGGATATTTCCTTTTAACCATAGCCCTCAAGAGCTCCCAAATATACCTTTGCAGAATCCAAGACAACAGTGTTAGCAAACTGTTCCAAAAAGGGAAGGGTGGAACTCTGTGTGATGAAGTCACACATCAGAAAGCAATCTCTCAGAAAGCTTCTCTCTAGTTATTATGTGAGGATATTTCCTTTTAAATCATGGGCCCCTATGGGCTCCCAAATATCACTTTCCAGAATCCACGAAAAGAGTGTTAGCAAACTGCTTCCTGGAGTCTAAGTTACAAGCCTTTGAGATGAACTCACAGATCAGAAAGACGTTTCTCAGAAAGCTTCTTTCACCTTTTGAAAGTTGAAATTTCCTTTATCAGTGTCGGCCTCAATGCGATCCAAGGAAGCCATTCTCAGATTCCTCAAAGACAGTGTTAATGGACTGCTCCACAAAACATAAGTGTAACTCTGTGAGATGAATTCACACATCACCAAAAAGTTTCTAAAAAGCTTCTTTCTAGTTTTCATCTGAGGATATTTCCTTTGTCACCATAAGCTTCATTGCGCTAAGAGGTATCCCATTGCAGATTTCCAGAAAACTGTGTTAACAAACTGATCACTGAAGAGAAACTTGTAACTCTGTGAGTTGCATTCACACATGGAAATGCAGTTTCTCAGAAATCTTCTCTTTAGTTATTATGTGAGGATATTTCCGTTTTCACCATAGCCCTCAAGAGCTCCCAAATATACCTTTGCAAAATCCACGACAACAGTGTTAGCAAACTGTTCCAAAAAGGGAAGGTTGGAACTCTGTGTGATGAACCCGCACATCAGAAAGGAATCTCTCAGAAAGCTTCTCTCTAGTTATTATGTGAGGATATTTCCTTTTTCACCATAGGCCCCTGTGGGCTCCCAAATACCACTTTACAGATTCCACGAAAGAGTGTTAGCAAACTGCTTCCTGAAGTCTAAGTTATAAGTGTGTGAGATGAACACGCAAATCAGAAAGAAGTTTCTCAGAAAGCTTCTACCACGTTTTGAAAGGATGAAATTTCCCTTATCAGCGTAGGCCTCAATGCGATCCAAAGAAGCCGTTCTCAGATTCCTCAAAGACAGTGTTAATGGACTGCTCCACGAAACATAAGTATAATTCTGTGAGATGAATTCACACACCACCAAGAAGTTTCTAAGAAAGGTTCTTTCTAGTTTTCATCTGTGGATATTTCCTTTGTCACCGTAAGGTTCATTGCGCTATGAAGTATCTAATTGCAGATTTCCAAAAAACAGTGTTAACAAACTGGTCACTGAAGAGAAATTTGTAACTCTGTGAGTTGCATTCACACATGGCAATACAGTTTCTCAGAAAGCTTCTTTTTAGTTATTATGTAAGGATATTTCGTTTTTCACTATGGGCCCCCATGGGCTCCCAAATATCACTTTCCGGAATCCACGAAAAGAGTGTTAGCAAACTGCTTACTGAAGTCTAAGTAATAAGTCCGTGAGGTGAACTCACAAATCAGAAAGAAGTTACTCAGAAGGCTTCTATCACGTTTTGAATGGAAGAAATTTCCTTCATCAGCGTAGGACTCAATGCGATCCAAGGAAGCCCTTCTCAGGTTCCTCAAAGACAGTGTTAATGGACTGCTCCACGAATCATAAGTGTAACTCTGTGAGATGAATTCACACATCACCAAGAATTTCTAAGAAAGGTTCCTTCTAGTTTTCATCTGAGGATATTTCCTTTGTCACCGTAAGCTTTATTACGCTAAGGGATATCCCATTGCAGATTTCCAGAAAACTTAGTTAGCTAACTGATCACTGAAGAGAAACGTGTAACTCTGTGAGTTGCATTCACTCATGGCAATGCAGTTTCTCAGAACGCTTCTTTCCAGTTTTGATCTGGGGATATTTTCTTTTGCACCGTAGCCCTCAATGAGCTCCCAAATATATCTCTGCAGAATCCAGGACAACAGTGTTAGCAAAGTGTTCCAAGAAGGGAACGGTTGAACTCTGTGTGATGAAGTCACACATCAGAAAGCAATCTCTCAGAAAGCTTCTCTCTATTATGTGAGAATATTTCCTTTTTCACCATGGGCAACATGGGCTCCCAAATATCCCTTTCCAGAATCCACGAAAAGAGTGTTCGCAAATTGCTTCCTGAAGTCTAAGTTATAAGTTTGTGAGATGAACTCACAGATCAGAAAGAAGTTTCTCAGAAAGCTTCTTTCACGTTTTGAAAGGATGATATATCCTTTATCAGCGTAGGTCTCAATGCGATCCAAGGAAGCCCTTCTCAGGTTCCTCAAAGACAGTGTTAATGGACTGCTCCATGAAACATAAGTGTCACTCTGTGAGATGAATTCACACATCACCAAGAATTTGTAAGAATGCTGCCTTCTAGTTTTCATCTAAGGATATTTCCTTTGTCACCATAAGCTTCATTGCGCTAAGGGGTATCCCATTGCACATTTCCAGAAAACTTAGTTAGCTAACTGATCACTGAAGAGAAACGTGTATCTCTGTGAGTTGCATTCACTCATGGCAATGCAGTTTCACAGAAGTCTTCTTTCCAGTTTTAATCTGAGGATATTTCCTTTTTCACCATAGCCCTCAATGATCTCCCAAATATATCTTTGGAGAATCCACGACAACAGTGTTAGTAAACTGTTCCAAGAAGGGAAGTGTGGAAATCTGTGTGATGAAGTCACACATCAGAAAGCAATCTCTCAGAAAGCTTCTCTCTAGTTATTATATGAGGATATATCCTTTTTCACCATGGGCCCGTAAGGGCTCCCAAATCTCATTTGGCATATTCCACGAAAAGAGTGTTAGCAAACTGCCTCCTGAGAACTAAGCTGTAACTGCGTTAGAGGAATTCACAGATCACAACGAAGTTTCTCAGAAAGCTTCTTTCACGTTTTTAGGGGAAGAAATTTCCTTTATCAGCGTCGGCCTCAATGCGATCCAAGATAGCACTTCTCAGCTTCCTCAAACACAGTGTTAATGGACTGCTCCACGAAACATATGTGTAACTCTGTGAGATGAATTCACACATCAATAAGAAGTTTCTAAGAAAGATTCTTTCTAGTTATCATGTGAGGATATTTCCTTTGTCACCCTAAGCTTCATTACGCTATGAAGTATCTAATTGCAGATTTCCAGAAAACTTCGTTAGCAAACTGATCACTGAAGAGAAACGTGTAAGTCAGTGAGTTGCATTCACTCATGGCAATGCAGTTTCTCAGAAGGCTTCTTTCCAGTTTTGATCTGAGGATATTTCCTTTATCACCATAGCCCTCAATGAGCTCCCAAATATACCTTTGCAGAATCCACGACAGCATTGTTAGCAAACTGTTCCAAGAAGGGAATGGTGGAACTCTGTGTGATGAAGTCACGCATCAAGAAGCAATCTCTCAGATAGCTTCTATCTAGTTATTCTGTGAGGATATTTCCTTTTTCACCATGGGCCCCTATGGGCTCCCAAATATCACTTTCCGGAATCCACGAAAGGAGTGTTCGGAAACTGCTTCCTGAAGTCGAAGTTATACGTCTGTGAGATGTACTCACAGATCAGAAAGAAGTTTCTCAGAAAGCTTCTTTCACGTTTTGAACGGATGAAAATCCGTTTATCAGGGTAGGCCTCAATGCGATCCAAGGAAGCCCTTCTCAGTTTTCCTCAAAGACAGTGTTATTGGACTGCTCCACGAAACATAAATGTAACTCTGTGAGATGAATTCAAACATCACCAAGAAGTTTCTAGGAAAGATTCTTTCTAGTTTTCATCTGTGGATATTTCCTTTGTCACCGTAAGGTTCATTGCGCTATGAAGTATCGAATTGCAGATTTCCATAAAACTTAGTTAGCAAACTGATCACTTTAGAGAAACGTGTAACTCTGTGAGTTGCATTCACACATGGCAATGCAGTTTCTCAGAATGCTTCTCTTTAGTTATTATGTGAGGATATTTCCTTTTTTACCATAGCCCTCAATGAGCTCCCAAATATACCTTTGCAGAATCCACGACAACAGTGTTAGCAAACTGTTCCAAGAAGGGAATGTGGAGCTCTGTGTGATGAAGTCACACATCAGAAAGCGAATCTCTCAGAAAGCTTCTCTCTTGTTATTATATGAGATTATTTCCTTTATCACCATGGGTCCCTATGGGCTCCCAAATATCACTTTCCAGAATCCACAAAAGAGTGTTCGCCATGTGCTTCCTGGAGTCGAAGTTATACGTCTGTGAGATGAAATCACAGATCAGAAAGAAGTTTCTCAGAGGGCTTCTTTCACGATTTGAATGGATGATATTTCTTTTATCAGCGTAGGCATCAATGCAATCCATGGAAGCAATTCTCGTGGTTCCTCAAAGACAGTGTTAATGGACTGCTCCATGAAACGTATGTGTAACTCTGTGAGATGAATTCACACATCACCAAGAAGTTTCTAAGAAAGCTTCTTTCTAGTTTTCATCTGAGGATATTTCCTTCGTCACTGTAAGCTTCATTGCGCTTAGAGGTATCCCATTGCAGAGTTCCAGAAAACTTAGTTAGCAAACTGATCACTGAAGAGAAACGTGTAACTCTGTGAGTTGCATTCACGCATGGCAATGCAGTTACTCAGAAAGCTTCTCTTTAGTTATTATGTGAGGATATTTCCTTTTTCACCGTAGCCCTCAATCAGCTCCCAAATATGCCTTTGCAGGATCCACAACAAAAAAAAAAAAAACAGTGTTAGCAAACTGTTTCCAAAGAGGGGAAGGGTGGAACTCTGTGTGATGAAGTCACACATCAGAAAGCAAAATCTCTCAGAAAGCTTCTTTGTAGTTATTATGTGAGGATATTTCCTTTGGTGCCATCATGGGCCCACTACGGTTTCCCAATTATACACGTTCCAGATTCCATGAAAAGATTGTTAGCCAACCTGCTTCCTGAAGTCTAAGTTATAAGTCTTTGAGATGAATTCAGAGATCAGAAAGAAGTTTCTCAGAAAGCTTCTTTCACGTTTTGAAAGGATGAAATTTCCTATATGTGGGTAGGCCTCAATGCGATACAAGGAAGCCCTTCTCAGGTTCCTCAAAGACAGTGTTAATGGACTGCTCCACGAAACATAAGTGTAACTCCGTGAGATGAATTGACACATCACCAAGAAGTTTCTAAGAAAGCTTCTTTCTAATTTTCATCTGAGGATATTTCCTTTGTCACTGTAAGCTTCATTGCGCTAAGAGGTATCCCACTGTAGATTTCCGGAAAACTTAGTTAGCAAACTGATCACTGAAGAGAAACGTGTAACTCTTTGAGTTGCATTCACTCATGGCAATGCAGTTTCTCAGAAGGCTTCTTTCCAGTTTTGATCTGAGGATATTTCCTTTTTCACCATAGCCCTCAATGAGCTCCCAAATATACCTTTGCAGAATCCACGACAACAGTGTTAGCAAACTGTTCCAAGAA